>NW_009205658.1:25794-40637 GCF_000690835.1 Fulmarus glacialis
GGAACATGGCTCTAACGCCTATGACTACTTTTTGAAATTTGGGAAGAGCAAAACAAAATTCTTTCTAAGTGCTATGCCACATCCTCCCCAGAGGAAAATCAACACAACTCCACAGAAGTTCAGTGGAGTGACACAGTTAACAGTGTCTCTCCCCAGTTTCTGCCTCCACCCTCAGTGAGCTGTCAGGTACAGCATGCACCTGAAAAGAACACATTAGAGACAAAAACTATTCTGTTAAGCTGAGAGCCTGTCTACTGCAGCTTAAGCTATAAACCCCACACCTTTAGGGAACACTTTAAAAAAAAAAAAATCCACCATCTGTTGTTATATGAAAGAGTAAGAACACCAAACTGCACATTTTACTCTCTTTCAACAAAGCTACTTCAAAAGTAGATGGGATGTGAGATGCAACTTGCCCGTGCACATGGCCCTTGCTTAGCTCTCCTCATCCTTTGAAAGAGTTCTGACCTAGCAAAGTTCAAAGCACTTGAACACTCTGTGTTGGGCATGTTCTGCAGCTCTTTTACTAGCCAGCAGGTGTACCCTCAAATAGAAACATGATGCATTCATGAGCAGCTGTGAAGTGTTCTGCTTTTGAAAACTGTAAGAAGCACCAGATGAATTTGTCCAACTGCTTCCTCCTAACGTACAACTTCTTAATATTTGCTCTAGTTCAAAACTACGTTCCTTTAAAATACTGCATCTGAAAATCTAGATGTTATAAGCAGTTAAAGCCAAACTAATGCTTAAGAGCCTCATGAGAACCTGAATTCTAGCTCTTTAAATCAAGTTCAGCTGGGAGAAAGAAAAAGTAGTAGTCTTTCCTTTGAGGAAATAGAGAGAGTAAGAGAGGGAATGGAGAAGTAGCTGAATCACCCTGAGGATTTCTTCAACTATATAAATCAAAAGTATGTATGGATATTTAAATAGGTATAAACACACATACAGACATCCATGTACAGAAACTGTTATTTATCCTGAAATTATACCAAGTGGTTTACTTATTGTCTGAGACAAAAGATGCTTGCTAAACCAGCTAGCTAGCATACAATTAGCATTGTGACTAAACAAATCTAGCCTTGACTAACTAGAGACAGTTAATCTCCAGAACTAGGGACTTCTCTAGGTGTCTAGGAAAATGAACTCGCATCAAACTAAACAGCCTATGATTCTGCTGGAAAAATGTCTATTGATGTGGGAAGCAAAAAAACATCCAGGGTTTTATACAATAGAGAGGGAAGTAAAATTGCCTGTTTATCTATCCTTTTAAATGTACAAGCTGCATTAAGAAAGCTCTGTGAAATGGCACTAATTAGGAGACAAGTAATCTTGTAAGAATTCTATGGAATTCTTGCTGTTTGACAGGGGTTTTTCTTAGACTTTGTGTGCTGTATTTAGGTTCCTGAAGCTTTCATAATCAAGACTTAAAAAGAAAACCATTCTCCACACTGAAATATTTATGTTCCTTTAGCACCAACTTTACTAATGATCTCTGCTTCTCTGTGTCTGAAAGCTGGACTGCCCCAACATGATTTCCTTTCTAAACTGAGTCACTTGTTCCCCTCCATGCTTTGGAACTCCCTGCAGGCATTTCCAGTCCACATCAAAACTGGGAAATCTAATAGGAAGAAAAAAAAAAAAAAAAGTTCATTTCCCCCCAAATGTTTTACAGGAAGTGTAATCAAAACCAGACATCCTCAAGGGGAGAACTTTTTAGTCTAGTTTTGCCATGATGCACAGTCTGCACTGGTTTTACAACAGCCAGCCAGGAGACATGGGCCTTACTGTAGGTATAAGTAAGAGGTGCCTGTGACAGAAGACTACTGAGGTGGCCGTGGCTAGAGAAGGAATCGAGCAATGTCAGTATCACATGCAGCTTCTCTCCCTTGAACGTCAGTCCTGCTGCTACCACAGAAGGCGAGGCCGAGTTGGAGAACATGGCAGCTACTGCTGGGAAGAAATGATCCCCTAAGTAACTGCAGCTGACACCTCGTCCCTGACAGCATTAGGAGTAGCCTACACTGCCACAAAGTCTTGAGCTGTCTCAGAGAGGAGAGCTGATATATTCCTCACTGTTTTAAGATGATTGCCTCTTCTTTCCATCCCTGTACTCATTTTGTAATCAACCTTTCAACAGATGAAATGAAACATCATTCTGATTACAAGTGCATCTTTAAAACATCATTCCTGAGCATCATTTCCCAGTGACTAGACAAAGAAAACTTCTGATTTACCATCTGCTTTTAATTCCTCTCTGAGTGAAGATTATGAATAAATAGGTCATCTTCATGTCTCCTCAGTTAGTCTACTTAGATTCTCTGAATCCACCCACACATGACTGAAGGCACTGCACACAAAAGCCATGCTACCTGAGGTTGGCGAGTGGCTTCTCTTCCAAGTGTACTGCAAGACAGACACATTAATACCTCCAGCAAATACCTGTGGAATCTTTGCCCATCACTTGCATTTTTATATCCTGCTAGGACTGAATCATAACTGCCTAAGGATGCTGAAAACTATTATTCTGTTGAAGATTATTTTTCTCTATTAAGATGCATTAAAAAGGAACACAATCTCTCACGTTCAAACTTTTCACATCACTTTCTTCAAGAGCAAGGTTATTAAACAGCTACTTATTTTGACCCTTTGAAATGACCAGAATTTAGTAATGGAATTACAGTTCTTCACCTGTCACTGCATACCAATTTGTTAGAAGCTTTGGAATGAATTTCTGTGCAAATGAAAATGATTGTCACTATTGTTACCGGTCATAAAGAATGAGTTCAGAGTGTTTCTTAATAGGATGCAAATGCTGTGTGTAGTTTCTGATAAATTACTTCAGTCCTAAAAAATAAAGAGTTTAAAAAGGCGAACGTGAAGATGCAGTCAGCAAGACAGCAAATGTTAGAGGAGGAGAGAGCTGTAAGTGTGGGCACAGCAGGATACCAAGACTACAGAGCACTACCAAAAGTGTATGCCTAGAGTATGGAGTCTTTTTTAATCAGCAACAAATTTCTCTGAAACAAACAGCCTTCCAAGGTAGCATTGCACTTTCTGTAGAGGTGAGATGGAAGTCAGTTAATTGCTTCACAAACATTTAACTTAATTGTGTAACTCAAAGTGTCTCATTTTGGCTTACGATACATTTCTCTATTACTAGCCAGCTGGAGAAGCGTGGTCCCAAAATTGACACCTGGTCTGTTTAATCACACTCTTCATATTTCAAAACTGGCCACATTCAGAAGTCCCCACTTCGTCTAGTGACAACTCAAGCAATCAGATCACTGTGAGGACTGGCACATTAGTATGCTATCCTGATGCATCACTGATATACATTACTGTGCCTAGTCCCTTTCTGGCTCAAAAGGACTGGACAGCAAGCAAGGAAGATGAATCAGATCCAACTTTGTATACTTCCGCCTAAATTGCCTTCAGGAAGCAGCCAGAAAACACAGGGCCTGGTTTCTCCAGCACATCCAGTTGCAAGGTCTGACAGGCCATCTTGGAGACAGTTTTTGTTCAGGTGTACATTTTAAAGACCAGTTTAGATGTCTACATTTTTAGTTTATCTTAAACACGGCAATAATAGAATACTGATAGGGGAACTCGGATTGCCAAGAAATGGCTCACAGGAGATTTTAAAACTGCCTGCAGAACTCTTCTATTTTACAGACTCATAGGACCAGTCAGGTTGGAAGGGACCTCAGGAGGTCTCTGGTCCAACTTCCTGCTCAAAGCACAGTCGGCCTTGAGGTCAGACCAAGTTGCTCAGGGCTTTATTCAAGCAGGTCTTAAAATCCTCCCGTGATGGAGACTGCCCAGCGTCTCTGTTCCCATGCTTAAATGTTCTCAAGATGAAAAAGTTTCTCCCTGTATCTAGCAGTCTGAACCTTCCCTTTTCAGTTTACAGCTGTTACCTTTCATTCTCCTGCCATGCACCTTAGTGAAGAGCCTGGCTCCATCTTCTTGCTAACCTCCCTGTAGGTGTTGGCAGGCCAGTGTTAGGTTTCCACTCTTCCCCAAGCTGAACAAGCCTCATTCCTCAGCCTCTCCTCACAGGGCAAATACACCAGCTCCCCAGCCATCTCGGTGACCCTTCACTGAACGTCCTCTAGTTTATCATTTTTCTTTTATAAGCAGCACAAAACTGGACAAAACATTCAAGAAGTGGCCTAGAAAGGCCAAATAAAAAGGAATAATAACTTCCTTTGATCTAACTGCAGTCCTGTTAATGTACCCCAGTATATTGCTAGCCTTCCTTGCTGCCAGGGGCACACTGCTGACTCACATGCAGCTTCCTCTCCACCAAAAGTTTGTTCAGTCACATGCTGCTTAGTCCTCTTCTATCCCTTTCGATGCTAATCATTTCTTCCAAGAACACAGTCTGTAAGAGTTTGGTGCTCCTGAAAGCAGTGTCAAGAATGGCATGACTAGCAAAAAAAGTGATTTCCTAAAGAGGACCAGAAATAGCTTAAACACAGTAACCCACATATCTTTATTATAGCCATTCAAATCCTGTACTTAAAAAATGAAAGCATACTCAGTCCCAGGCAGGTTAAAAAAAGACGTAAAGGATTGATTAATTTGATCCATATTTGTGATGGAAAAGGTGTGTAAAAAGTGCACACTAATAGAAATAAAATAACGTCTACATCCGACTGTAAGAAAAATTAACTACACTAACTACTAAAGAGGGAAACAAGATAAATAGTTACTTACACCTCAGGCAATTTTTGATCTTCAGTATTGATGTTCTGTTTCTACTGACAATTACTCCTAAGACCTCACAGGAAATAACAGTTGGAATATTTCAACTGTTCTAACAGGACAAGGAAACAAAACCTCATTCACTCAACATGCCACAGCTTACCAGGCTTATTATTCTGCTGAAACTAGGATCTATTGACTTCTTTTTTTTTTTTTTTTTTTTTTTTGTGGGGGTGCTAAATATACACAAGAAGCACTGAGGAGGGAAGGGTAATCAAACTGCTTAACTTAACTTCACTGAATCAGAGGCCCAGGCATCTCTGATTCCCCGCCCCGAGTCATCTTTAATAGGAATGTAATTTTAAGAGTCTGTAGCTTCAGGTTGGTCACAAGCAATCCTACATAAGATTAGATATCTTATATTTGTCTTAGGATTTCATGTTTGGACCACCACCATCGATACCCGTCTGCTAGTAGTAAAGAAAAAACACTTTGTAGGATGTGAGGGTTCAACACTGATTTTATCGTATTGTAAGTCACAGATTCTTTCTTAGATCTTCTAGGACTTGTAAAAGCTGAGTGATCTTCACAAAGCCAGTGCTGCATATTCCATTTCTGTTAGGTTAAAGCTAAGCTAAACCCAAAGTGGGCTGGTGGTATCAAAGTGGGCTTTCATCTGAAAGGTCCTTGTTTAAGGTCATAGCAACCAGGCAATTTCATATGTGTTTCTTCTTACTCATACTGAACTCAAAATACCTACTTGATCACATACATTTCTTCAGGGACTTCCACATTCTCCCCAGGCCTCTGTGCGCTCCCTTAAAAGCATGCTCATTCATGGGTTACCTCCAGTCTCAGAATTAGATTAACTTCTGCAAGAAGGTCACCATTATTCAGATCTCATTCTTTTAGTGAAGGCAAATGAATTCCAAATTTTTTCACCTTCAGTGCACATGGCATATATTAATTGAGTGCATCTGCACCTTACTGTTCTGTGTGTCAGAATTCTCTCATTTCAAAGACCTTCCTGAGTTTTCTGTTATTTTCCTGTTTATTTCTTTTCATGGGTTCCTGGAGAATCAGTTGCTAATGTAGACAGGGACATGAATTTGTTGTTTTTCTGTTTAATGTTTCTAATAAAGTGCATTGTGAATCATCGTAATCTCAGGCCAAATTGCACTTGAGTGAAGAAGGAAATGAGCAGGATGAAACCTCCTGTCTCTTTGTGTGATTAGATGCATGCAGGCTGCAGCGCTATTTAGAGTGAAGGGATAAGACTCAGTTATGACAAACATAATGAAGATTCTTTATTCAGGATGTTGGAGACTGTCAAATCCCGTGCTTCCTCCTCAGTCTTATTAAACAAACTGTCCTCTCTGCTGCTACCTGCCCAAGAACTCTTTATGCCCGTGCATGCTCTGCAAAGCTCCAGAATGGATCTTTGTCAACAGCAAGTACGGCATCTTTTTTGATGACTTGTCCCATTCCTAATAAATATCTCTAAATCCTCAGCAGCAGTGAAAACTCAGTTTATTTTCATTAATAATCACTTATCTCTCAATTATTTTCAAAAGCTCACATAATAGTCCCTATCACTGCTTTAGACACTGCAAAACTCCTCTGGCATTAATTTTACTGTCAATACAAGCTTAGTCAGCAACTATCATTTTGAATGTCACTATTCCTTTCTAATTTTTAACATTTTAAAGCTATCCTGTTTATATTTGCTTGATTTGAAACTAATAAAAAAAAAGATTTATTTCGCCTTCATAATGTAAGCTCTGCTTGAAGGTACGGATATATCATTTATTGTTCACAGAGCTCTAGTAAATTCTATAAATAATCCACAAAGCAAACACTACCTCTAATCATTACCTTTCTTCAGACTTTGTGCCATTCAGATGTGAAATTCTAGCTTGAATTGCATTACAATTATTGCTGTTTATTTGACTAAAGTGCCAGGGGAAAGTGGAGTCAGATCTCAGACACGTAATACGTGGAGAGCAACTCTAATGAAAACTAGAGTTATTCCACTTAAATATATGTCAGTGCGATCAGAGCCTACTTGCACTATATTTAGCAGTTCTGCTTGTCTTAGTTATTGTTGTGGTTTGCCAAAAGTCCTGACTGTAAGATATCCAAGCTGGGTTAAACATACTGGCTGGCTAGAAGTTGTATAAACATAAGTTAGCATCTTCCAAATGCTAACAAGAACCATTACTTCATCCACAACTACATTCAATGTTGCTTAGCTAAAAATGTCATTAAATACACCTCATAAGCACTGCAGCCTGCATGTAATACTAGAGGTGGACTGACATAATCATAAATTATTCATGGACAGTCAATGGTATTGTAAAAAATCAGATTCCTCTTCTGAGGGACTGACTATTCTTTTGAGAATATCAGTTGAACAGCTACTGCACTTTAAGACAAAAGCCTTTCAGTGAATACAAAACATAAAAACCCTGTAATGATATCTATATCTATGCAACATAAGTTCATGTCTATAAGCACAAGCCATCAATTATGTAAAATGAAAAGGGTATAAAATGCCTAGCCTTGAGAAAGAAAGAAGAGTAATATATGAATGCCTTAAGGCATCAGGGTGTAATGAGTCCTAGAACTCTCACAATCAAATGTACAGGACCCACACAACTAGAGACATTGATATTTATATGACCAGGAAATTTAAAAAAAATTTTTTTTTTTAAAACCCAACACCTTATGCTATGTAATTCAGTATCTATAAAAATAGTTTATTAACTACAACAAAGTGAACCTAACAGCTACAGGGTTACTGTTTAAAGAGGAATAAGCACTCAGCAGACTGTAAAAGCTTATATGCAGAATTTAGTGTAGACAACTACTATGTCTAGGCAACATCAAGTCCACAAGATCCACACCATTATCACTGTCAAGGGTCCTAGCAATTCCTCTGTGCAACATACCACAACAGCACTCACAATCAAAGCAAGAAAAGCAGTCTACTTAGTGTTCTTCATGTTCAGGCACAACTTTAATGAGTGCATGCCATGGCACTTCATGGTGGAAAGAGAAAAATTAACAAAATGTTCAAAATGTATTACTATGCCAAAACCAAGTCTGTCACCGTCTAACATGGCACAAAGTGCCTCATCTGTAACTTTCTCCCTGAATTAGCTCAAAACCAAGAACTCGACAGTAATAAGTAATTATCTAGGGTGTTAATGTCCAGCAATGTTTTTGTCTGAGCAAAGGCTTGACAGACTTGTTCAATATGGTAGAGAGCTTCCCGGTAGGCTTTGGTGTTTCTGAACCCACAGATATAAGGCAGAGGACAGGGTAACCTCAGTCATTCCATTGGAAATGCTAGCAGAGAATTTGCCATCCCCTGTAACTTGTTCTGCAGACAGCAAATATTTTTGCTTTCTGTACAGTAGTTTCTAGCTAGCCCACTCGGGAGAAAAAGTAATGTCTGTTATCTAAGATAAAAATCTACTTCATGTTACTTTGCTTTTATCAATCTCTTTACAAGTTGAAGAAAAAAAAAAAGTTTCTTTTATTTTTCCCTATTGCTTTCTAACAAGTAATGAAAGATCTATTTTACCTCTCATATGATTTTTTTCTTCATGCAGTGTGAAGCAGACCCCTTTTTAATATCTCATAGGTTGCTTCCAACTTCCCCAACCTTCCTATCTGACATTGAGAAAGACACTGCCATTAAATGTTTCTAGGTCAAACCCAAATTGAAGTTGCCTTTTTGACAGCTGAGAACAACTTATCCTTCACTGTCACGAGGTAAACACAATATTGCTTTTCAAACAAAATCATAGCAGGAGCAGAAGGAAAAGAGATAGTCAAGAAAAAAATAATCCACCAAAACAGTGGCGATGTTTTCCAAAACAAAACTGAAACCCCCCAACTCCTCTACAGCACTTACTCATGTCATTTTCCAGAGACAGACAGTTGCAAAGGGAGCTCATGATCTTAGTAAGGCTTGATTCATTAAAATTAGGAACCCAACAGTAACTTTTTTTCCTCTTCAGTACAGGCCTTATTAAGAAGCGCTGCTACTGCAGTCATCTTAAAGTGAGGCCAACAAGCTACCATAAAGACTGAAGATGGATTATAGGATCTTTAGCATTTGTTTAATACGTATTTCATTTTTTTTTATCCTGTTCACAAAAGTGACCCTGTTCTTCCGGCCAAACTGGGAGGTACCTAGGACAAGCAACAGAGATAGCACCATGCTCAAAGGCACAGAAACTTATCCTTCATCTCAGCAGAGTCATTGTTTTTTTTTCACATTTAAGCTTGTGCCCACAAACAAGGTGTACACTGAATAAATCTACTGTGACCTTGGAAAGAACCCACTGCAGATGTTTCAAAAACTTAAATGGGAATCTCTAAAATGGCGGTAAGAATTACCCATCTAAGTACTACTGAAATGAAAGCCATCTGCCTGTAGGTAATTTTGTATATAACAGCCTAAAGATTGGACAAAGGACAGTGACTCATCCTTTAACCAGGGGCAGTGGGGGAAATACTGCATTTGTTTTTCTCACAGCATCAACCTAAACATTCGCTGTGTCACATGAAGTGAAATACTGAATTAGACAGAGCAACGCGTCCAGCTCAGAATGGTGTCTCTGGCCGGTGCTAGATGCTTCAGGAGAAGTGTAGCATAGTATAGCAGAGAGCTAGGAGAAAGAGAGGGCACTCTCAATGGAACAAAAA
This sequence comes from Fulmarus glacialis, assembly GCF_000690835.1. Lineage (NCBI taxonomy): Eukaryota > Metazoa > Chordata > Aves > Procellariiformes > Procellariidae > Fulmarus > Fulmarus glacialis. Next base: position 35,221 of record NW_009205658.1, read on the forward strand.
TCCAAACAAATACATCCCTACAACGAGACATTCACTGTGAGGAGCCTCACAACAAGAAAGAGGAGTAACAGCCAGCTAAGCCAGGAAATTATTTTGCTAAGAAATTTTCTAGAACTGTGAGTAACAAAAGGAAGCCAGTTAGATGAGGGATCAGGTTGGAAATTACTTCATCCTAAGGAAGCTTGTGGGGGAGATCTATATCAAAAAGCCCACTGCAGTGTCCTAGGACCATGGTCACATCTCCGTAACTTGAGAATACAGCAGACACGACTTGCAGTCCCACTTCATCAGCCCTTCCTCTCTACAGCCCAAAGATTTGTCCTTGCATCCTGCCAGGGAAGCCACATCCATCCACTACTCCAGATTCCCAGGTCCACTCCCCAGAGTCCGAGGAGTTCCTGTTCCCCACAAATCTTTCAACGTACTCAGCTCAGCCAGTTGAACATCTTCACCCACCGTCGGCTTCTTTTAGAGGAATGAGATTTCCCCAGCTGCCCTCACATCAAAAGGGCAGCTCCCGGGCTAACCTGAGGTGTGACACTCCCACTGCTCTCTAAATAAGGAGAAACTAAAAGTGACAGAAAGAGACAACAGGATAATGACAAAAATAGGAGAGAACCTTATAAAATTTAAACAGAGTGGACAATTACCAAACCTTCTTGGTAGTTCCTAATTTGAATCTTGAAACGAAAGGTGATTTTCAGGTGACTATGATATAACTTGGTATCGCAGGAAGGAATAGTTTAAAACAGACAGTTTAAACCCGTTTGAGATAATCAGGCTTCAATTTTTTTAAACACATATTGGAGTGACTCTCTATTCTTATGTAAAAAAGGAATACCTCCAATAGTAGCTCAAAACCCTGTTGCCTTTTGATCTTCCCTGCTGACAAATTATTTAAAGTACAGTTAACAGGGAGTGCCACAATTACAGAACCTATGGGGTGGCAGATTTAGCAAGTGATTTACTTCCTCTCCTGTCAGAACTGCTGCGCAAGCCTGATGCGTACAGTCTATCAGACAGCTGGCCCAAAGGCACAGAGGCTGCACGCTACCTGACAAGTTGGAAACTTTAATTGGGGAGCAAACATCAAGCCTTGGTCTTGCGTAAATGAAGGCGGCAGATCTATCAAGACGATAAAGTCATCATCTTTGTGTTGCTCAACATTCCCTTGGCAACTGATTTTTCCACTGGAATTTGCATTAGCTTTGCAGGGATCTGTTCACCTGCTCTTCCAGTTGTAAGTGCAAGCGTTGAGTACGATGGCGCTTGCTTCCTCCATGCAGAAAAGGAGGAAATGGTTCAGAGAGAGAGGATTAGGACAAGCTCGTTTCAGGCACAACAAATCAAGGAAACTGTTCTATAGGGGGAGATCAAGAGTAACTCCTCTTATGAAAGTAGATTCAGAGGAACAGTGATTGTGTAATGAGTTTGAAATCAGTGTCACTGAGATCATATTATGGTTTGTGAATCCATATTGCATTTGGTGATGTGGACTGTTTCCTTCACCAGACTAGGACACGAGTTTGTTTAAGAGCCACCAGTTCTCTTTTGAAGACCTTGAAATTTCTCATTCTGCAAGAGGCATTCAGCCAAAGCTATGCAAAATAATGCCCGCTCCCCTCTCCACACACACTGGTTCATCCTGGGTGAGGAAACAAGCCCAGAGCAACGCCTTTGAACTTAGTAGATATAATACATACAGCCAAACCCTTTCATTTCTACCTGGGAGCAGTGCTAATGGAAGCCATACTCAGAAATCTTGTAAAGCAACTCCACACTCATTAATGCAAGAGCACTGACTTCATTATAAATATCATCTTCTTGTTCAGCCTGAAACTTGAGAAGGAGTTTACAAAAATCTCAATCCAATCTTCTATTGTTAGTTAATCACTAATTAGAGGAATATGTGCTAGAACTACTTTGTTTACTGCAACAGAGATTGCCATGCCCTTTGATGCCTTTCACACGTGCCTTTCAATGAAACAAACCATGTAACATAATCCCAACTGCTCCACATTTTGACATAAATTGGACCTGCCCCAGTAAGCTTGGTGTTTTTCTTCTCTCGTAAAATTTCGCCTCACTTATAATCTTTTCTTGTTTGGATACTTTTAGATAGTGGTTTAAGCCCCATATAAAGCAACTGTCCAATTGTAGTGATTGCTTACATGGGAGAACTATGAGGCAAGGTGGAAGAACTAAATTAAGTGTCTAAACCAGCTCAAATTCTGCCCATCTTTATACCTTTAATGCAATCTTCTGTACTATGTTTACTTTAATTCAAGCTGTTAAAAGCTGACAAAGCCATGAAACATTTCAGGAACACACAAATCACCAGAGCTTTACATTTGCTTGTAAAATCCAACCAATATCCAAAACACAGTTCGTTTAATACATGCATGATCCCATCCTTGCTTTCTTTGCTTAGAAAACATCTGCCTTGAATCAGTTATAAAACAGAGATGCAATAATGTTGGCAAAAGAAAGGCTTTCAAAGCCATTTGCAGTGTTGCCACCTTCCCATTTTTCCATAAACAAGAGCATTAATGTTTTGCTTTCCTTACTTTCCTATGAAAACAAAAAACAGCCTGTGTGCATGCACACATGAGGTTTTGTTAAACATACAGTAAAAAAAAAATGTAGCTCTTAAGCTGTTTTACCCACTGGTCACCCAAATAGTCTGACGGTCTGTCAAATCTAATTTTTTCCACAGAAATACAACTTCCTGACTCAATACACATCACTGATTAACAAGGACAAAAAAGAGCAAATTTGAACTCCTGTCCTTCTTCCAGAACTCTTTTCCTCCCACGCTTGGCACACTAGTCTGGCAGTTCGCACAAACAAGTTCTTACTGTTTTTAGAAGTCTTGGTCCTGAGAATACTACCTCTGAGCAGTATCACCGCTTTTAATAAACTAGGTCTGAGATAAAGAAATTATGGCAGCTTATAATCAGCTGAAAATGAAAACCATACTTGTTCTTTTAGAAAAAACACTGAAGAACACTATCCAATCTAGCACTACTGCCGCAGGGCTGCTGCCAAAGAGCAAGCCACTGGGGTCTGTCTCCACTCTGTGCCCTACGCTGTGCTTGTAGACCATACTGTGAGCCGGTGCCACACCTGTGATGCATCCAGCCTCAGTCTGACGTAGGGTCTCGTAGATCCAGAGGATGTGCATGTGATTCTCCCCCGCTCATTATTTCTAGACAGTGCATTATATATTTGTGCGCCTTGCACAGGGTTTTCCACTTGGCCTGGCTGCCAGCCTCTATCCCATTTCAAGTGCCTCTCCTTTATACTGCAAATGCATCCTGGCACCCATTCCCTTCCACCAGCCAGGAATGTTAAGAACAGAACCCAACCATGTCTAATTCTTTTCATCCTAATATACACCACAACAGCTGATAGATATCCAGCCATTTAATCACTTGCATAGTTCTCGCCCTGCTCAGCCCGTGGCTGGACATGCAGCTGCAGTTCTCAAGAGTGCCGTTAGCATGCCAGCTTCAGGGGTTATCCATACCCTGCATGAGCAGCATGAACAGTTCAAATAGGTACATGTCAGTGAGAGGATGAACTGTATTCAGCAATAAGCCAGTAGAAAAGAGAAACAGACTGTTTTCAAATGTTCACCAACTCAGAGGGTGGGATTCAACCTAGAGTTGGAAAACTAACAGGCAGCTTGGTGTGCTAGCACATGCAAACCTTCCCTTCGACATCAAGACACCTGCACCAAAGGTCTTGGGGACACTTTTTCAGTTCTAGAGGGTCCTCATCCAGAACGGTGAGTCCGCTGTATTGTTCCAAATACAAATAATAGATGGCAACAGTCCATCCCAAAACATATGTTATTCTTGACAGGCTGCAATAGAAAAGTTTTCGTCTGACTGTTTTAATAGAGCTCAGATATATTCTTAGGGATTATTAATTACCTTTCAAGCTCCCGCACCCACACATTACAGAGTTAATTCTACTGGAACTGCAATGTAGGTTGAAACACAACAGTTATTCAGGCCAAAAAACCTGCAAGGCTTACAAAAGTGCTCTGCTCTTCAGTAAAGTCTTCACTAAGTGAGAACAACTTTTCAATGGCTTAAATGAAAGAAGGTGCAATAAATATTGCCATCCAAGCAACCTTATTCAGGTTGTAATTTACTTCAGCATTCGAATGGGCAGGTTACAGCAATCTCTCCAAATTTTAATTTGGATTTTTTTTCTGTTTGTCCCACCACCACCAATGCTTTTTTGGGGTAAGTATTTCTATGCTATTAACCCCATTTTTTTCTTGTTGAGAACACTTTAGTTCAGTCATTGTAATAACATCTGTCATACCAAAACCACTGCTCTTCACATGGAACCATACTTAAACATGTGGGATGTAAATAGGCAGTTTCTGGACAAAGCAGTTGGGCCTAGGATAGGGTTACCCAGTGAGCTCATGGAAAGCTCATTAGCTTCCTTTCAGTCTGGAAACTAGAAAATGTATTTAAATATGTCTGAAGTCACAGGGGAAATAGGATAGGTTCTTCTGTTTTCTGACTATCCTTTGGTCAGGAAATATATATGTATGTGTATGTATGCATATGTAAATTCATGTATATGTGTAAAACACACACATGACACTGGTGTACAACTGGTGGCTTGTCTGAAACAAGAAGAAAATGTCCAATGCAAGTAATATATTAGTATAAATAAATAATAAAATAATAATATCATGGGGATCAGAACCAATAAGCATGGATTTTTCAAGGTGTCTCTTTGTGTGCCTTGTCCAAGTGTTCAATATGGACTGGTGTTTTTCGGTTGTTTTTCGCTCAGTGAGGGCACAAACATAGCCCGGCTGCCTAGTCTTATGACAGTCACTGTAACTCAGTAGCTTTAGAAATACACCCCCCTGTCAAGTTTGCCTGAAGTTGGTTTAAAAGTTTTTGAGAAGAGGACTCTCAGATACGTCCAGAGAGTGATCATGAGAGTCCTGTTTCCTTAGGAAATTAGGTTTGAAGAAAAAAAAAAAAAGAAGGAGAAAAGAAAAAAAAAAAGAGAAAGGATGAGGGATATAGTTAGAATGAAACACTACAGAGGATTTCTGGGTCTCTGACTCTAAATCCTGACTGTATATTCTTTATATATTCACAGGGAATGACTCTAGTTCATGTGTGCCTTAGTTCTCCCTTAATGTAAAAATTACAGTTCTACACTCGGAGGGATACTGGGATGATAAACTCCCATTAAAGATCGTAAACTGTTCAGACATTACAGGTATAAAACCATACCAAATGACCAGACAGTCAGAAAGTGGCTACATTGCTGTAAATCAGAAGCAAGTGAAATACATACCCACACTAATGTTTTAGAGGCCACAGGTCTTTCATTTCTGAAGGGATTCAAATTTGCCCAAAGGATGCTCTTTC
>NW_009205658.1:40668-50719 GCF_000690835.1 Fulmarus glacialis
ACTAATTCTGCACAGTATTGCTCACTGTCTCCATTTTCAGCTGTCGTTTTGCTATCTAATTGGCAATATTGCAATTGTTTCTTTCCTTTTTACACAGAGTTCCTCAGGGAATATTATACTAGATAAAACTTACATAACGGGGGGTGGAGGGGGAAGATACTGTTGGTTATGTTCCATTCCTTTCAATGTGTAGCATTTAACAGAGATGAAACGTATTTTAATCTAGATTTTTTTTTCCCTGCTGCTCCTGAAGGGAGAAAAAAAATCTTGATTTTTAAATGCTTAGTAAGAAAAAAATGTATATTCTGGGTGGTTTTTTTTAATATTCATACAATGCTTTCATTACCGAGAAAACAGGCACCATCTTTTCTTATACCACATACAACTGTAATGCCAAATTCAGTGCAAGAGTAAATAGGGATAGCATAGTTTATGGAATTCTTTGAAAAAGCCTAATACCATTGCATGGGGTTATTATGAAGGTTCACAAGTCAATGCCCAAAGAGCCAACAAATATATTAATAATTTTGAAGAAGTAGCTTACTGCTTTGATTTCAGGGAAGTTACTTGTCAGAACATTACCACTGAAAGATGTCATTGTATTAGCTGGACCAGAATGACTGCGTCATAAAAGTTCTCAGAAAATATTAAACCTTTTATTTCGAACATAAGTAATAGGTGATTCTAAAATATGTTTTTGTATAACTGTGAAACCAGGTAAAGCCAGTTAGTGTATGCATGTGCAAAGGAAGGAAATCTGTCCAAACTCATTAATACACGTACTCAATATTTTATCACTAACAATTCAGACCAAAAACACACTCTCAGAAACAACTCAGCTCAGAAAAACTGTATGCATTTAAATTTTAGTTTTATTCACTTTATAAACTATTCAACGTTCAGTTGTTTATTATTCCTATCCCTTCCTATTTTCTTTCAGTTTCAGAGTAGAGACCATTTTAAGCTTCAAAAGCAGGGTATTCACTTGCATTTTTACACCTGAGGAAAGCAACATATCCTCTGGAAGTACAGTATTTCCTGTTTGGGCAAAGGAGGAGTTTTCTGAGAGTATGAACTACTAATACTGATTATAGCCACAAGTCTTAGAAGTCATTAAAAAGTCATTTTGCAAAAGCCACAGACGGAAAAATTGGGAAGAAAAGCCCACCCCTGCGTCATTAAAAATTACTTTAACAAGCATTATTGTGAGAAATTAGGACTGTACGCTTAATAAACAGCATTACCAAAGAACTGAAGTAGGTTTATGTGAGCGCCCTGCAGTCATGGTGCCACGATCCTAAGGGCTGGATCTGCGCAATGTTGGCTTACTCAGCAGTAGGAGCATGTTCCAAACTAGGCACAGACACGCCGCGGCACCGCGCTCAAATTCACCAGGGCACACTGTACGCTGTAGATGTGTTTATGCTGGCTGCAGAAGAACAGATGATACGCAATGAGGCATGAAGCCTGCTGGAACAAAGCTCCTGTCAATGTTTTGTGAGCTTATCTAAGTGAGTTTAGAAAATGTGTCGTGTGGTTGCAGTGGGCTTGATCTGGCAGAAGTCTGAAAGCTAGGTTTTCTATACCACAGTTTCATTGAGCACTTCTGGCATAGCTTCCTTTCATTTTAATTCTAACTAAAACTTTGACACAATTAGTATGAAGAATTATTTGCTTCACCTGCTTTACTCAGCACAAAAACTCACGTTTCCAGTAGTTCTGATCTGTCATAACAGTACACCCAAACAGCCTACTTCTGATGTCACTTACAATAATGTAACTCTAGGGAATGGCTCCTTCCATGCATCACCTCAGTTTACCTCATCACCAATCCTAAGACTACCTCATAGGAAAGTATTCAGGACTTTCCAAGTTATATCTGTTAAATGACTAAGAGCGTGTCTACAATAGTGTCTTAGTCCGGATTAGGAGTGCACTTTTGAAGCAGATCTCCCAGACGTTCCCAATTTGCACGTTGATTCACATCACAGAGGAATCTCAGAGGTAACAAACTGGATTCCTCGCAGATGAAGCTAAATCAAAAGATGTGCTCCACGAGTGCACCTAATGCATCCCGCTGCTAAGGAGGGTTCAGTCCAAGGGATGACACTGGAACAAGACCTGAGTAAACCTACAGACAGCTGCTGGGACTGCTGTTCAATATGTTGTTCTGATTCTCCTGACCCATCACCTTCCTGTAGGGATGTGTCTGCTGAAATGAGACAGCCTTATGCCACACCCAATACTTGAACCATGATCTAAATAAACCTATAACACACTAAAGAGACTGTGGAAGAAGCTTCAAGCTCAAATTTGGCAGAGTGGTAAACTGTGAGGTAAGAAATGGATGCCAAATGTGGTAATTTTTACCAAATCTATATTTTGAGTGCATGCAAAACAAGTGTAAAATATATGATGCAGAAGGGGAAAAAAGGTTAACCAGGGTAAGAGAATGTGTATAACCTGCAAAGTTCCTACGTAAGTGATACTTCCCATGCATACACAGTAGGCTATGAAAGTAGCTCTGAAAGTCAAAAAACTTAAGAAAAAGGGTCTGAAATATTCCTGGAATCTGTTTTTTTCCTGTACGTCTTTTTTCCTGAGGGATAGAACATAGGAGTTGAACATTATTTGGACATAGGATACTAAATTCTGCTTTTGATCGCACTATAGTAAAACAATATTGCAGGTTTTTATTTGTAACTCTGTCAAATGGGCTAGGCACTGTACGAGGCAAATATTTCCTTACTATTTTTTGGCTGCCCAAAGTTTATCCCCCAAAACACAAGCATATTGAGCAAATCTTGATGTAGACAAGATGATCAAGGACTGACACAGCTGGATCACACCACTACTGCGTTTAGTAGGAGAGGACTAAATCCTAAGAATCCCCAGATGATGTCAGATAAGAAATCCCATCACAATGAACCATTAGGAAAATGGAAATAGTACACATTTTATAGATAATCCCAAGTAACATGATCTAACTCTGAAATTAGCTCCAACTTTGAAGATAGCCCTGTTTTGGGCAGGTGCTGAGAGGGAGAGCAGCTTGGACTGGATGGCCTCCAGACATCCCTTACACCTTAAATTATTCTACGACTCCACAATTTTTAATATTTGTTACTAGAAATGTAAAATTGCTTGATAAAGAACACACAACACCAATGAGGCCTTCTCTTGTTTCAGAGCTCAGTGTTTTCTTCGAACAGTATTTCACATGCTGGAGGAAAGAACGCTGGTGGCCAAAAATTACAGCACTTCACCAGAATGAAAGCAAATGAGTTTTTACACAAATACATAAGATTTATCTCAGAGCTTGAGCCTTTAATTTAAAAAAGCTTACACCACAGGTGAGTCCAAGTTATTTATCGCCCATAGAGCCTTGCAATTATATGGAATAAACAAGGACTCCAGAAGAACCAAGTTCTGCTCCAAGCCTCCTTCTATGCTGGGTCACCTTAGGTAAACTACTAAATAAAAAATCATCGATACTTCAATACACATGAAATTTTTTCACCACAAATAAGTCAATGCGCAGTTAAGAGCAAGTAAAATTTTACTTATTCTAATTTGAATTACATGTATATCTAAAAGTCTGAAAAATCAGAGTTGATTCTCCTTGAGCGTTAGTTCTCCCATTATAAAACAGGAAATGCAATAGGGCCTTGGCACAGAAACTACTGGAAGAAAATTCTTTGTCTTCTGTTTTACGGGAGTCAGACTACATTATCATAATAGTCTGTTTTGGCCTTAATCTGTACTTCACTTCCTCACAGGTTTTGTAAGAATAAATTCACTTAGGTATTACTGGTGATAGGAGCAATTTAAGTAGATAATAGATAGAGAATGTTCCTTCCAAACAAATGGATTGGCAATTAAAGATACAAACAGCATAATCAGTTCTCCAGTTTCATTATTAATTATCTGCATACACAGGTAAACACACAGATATACACATAAACATTTGATTTTTAAAAAAATGACATTTTTGAAACACTAACATTTTAATCATAAACATGTGCATTAGCTAATTCTCCCAATACTCTGGCACAGTAGGGAAATGAGTATTAATATTCCTTCTTTAGCTGAAGGAAAATCAGGAGACTGCGGTGAGCAGTAAGTATTTTTTCCAAGACCATGTATCAAATTAACCGAAGAACTTAGCTCCTGGTTCTGTGCTCATTCCCTCACTCCATGTTGCCTCTAACTTGATTAGTTTCTTATGACTAACCATTAATAATTCTGCATTATGCAATCATCCCTAGGTAAAAGAGAAGTTTATTCTTAATAAATGACAGGGAAGCTAAACAATTCTAGAGTACCACAAAATGTATAATAATCAGATTAATTAAAGTGGACTCTGTTTGATTATGGCCATAACCCAATATACCCAGCCAGTCAGTCTCTTGTAGGCTCTAATTGCCAGACAAAATTACATTTCAAATGTATCAGGAAAAGAGAATCTTTTCCTGCATTTAGAATAAAGTAATTATTTTTCTTCTCTGCAAACTGTATAAAATCCAAAATAACCCTTTCTGCTCCTTAGTAAGCTAAATAAATAATAATAATAATAATAAAATAAAAAATCTGTGTAATCAACAGGGGCCTTGGTAAAGCAAGGTAATAATTTTCAGTGAACAGCAAAACACCTGCCTCTTGACTGTGAAGTAGAAGTTATTCAACTTCAACAGATCTGATCTGATCACCCCAGACAGCATTTGATCAATTAGTCTCATTTAGCAGAGTACATAACTGCATGCTTAGTATTAATTTGGTAACACCTTCATGGTCATTAGGTCATAAGGACGTACCTGAGCAATGTACTGAAACTGGATCTCTGCTATTACATTGTGATTCAAACCAGCCAGTGAAGTAAACAGATGTGTGATGAGGTGCACAGGCTCTATCTGCCTTCCTATAAAGAGGGAATTTCTTACTGGTTAGCCTCACAGAGCAATCTATATGGCAAACAGCTTGAGAGAAGGTAGTGAATGCAAGTCTACCCATGTTCTCGTCGAAGATAATGTGAACAACATAAAGGGCAGCTACAGACATAAATTTCAAAGAGGACAGAATTCCAAACGGAGTTATTTTAGGCACAACCATCACTTCTGTTTCTTTGCTGGTAGAGCAAATAGGTTTCCCTGCTCACTCCCAGATTGCAATCATTTCGCTCTTCCAAAACCCTTGAGGAAACACGGAGGGGAAAGCTTGGAAACTTTGAAAAGTTAAGAAATCTTTACAAACACTACATTATGCTGGATAACTCAAGAGGTTTTGCATCCTTTGGGGTTTTGAAAGTCACATAATGAAATGCAAGGTTCTGTGTTAGCACAGCAAACTCCACCAGCTCTTAAATCTTCCTGGCTGGCTCCTTGGCCAAATCCCCCTTCCCCTTTGCAATTTGCGGGTGGAACGACCTTGCAGCAGCAACTCTACAGCGACAGGCCATGCCTCTACCTCTTGACACCTCCTGATGCCAGATGCTTCTTCCCCCAGCTTTCTTTGAAGTGGAACAGGAAGCAGGAACGACTGGGTATGGATGTGATTGGCCCTGAAATTCTGGAGCCACTTGGAAAAATTCTGTATCTTCCTTAGGATCACCCTTTTAGGAAAGAAAGAGGACCAGGGTCACATTTGTACTCCTGCTCCTGGCACTAGGCCAAGTGATTCTCACTGCCGTGAATGATCTGGTCTGTCACTTATGCAGATGGCAGCAATGATGGACTGCTAGCACTGCCTGCAAATTAAATTCCAATTAACTTCACCCTCTCCTTGATAGTTAGCACTAGCCCCCTCCTTCCTCACTCCTGTTCCTAACGTTAATGCCTGCAGAGACTCGAGGACCAGTTCCAGAGAGAAAATCAAATTGAGCCTTCAGTTTTTTCTTAATTTGCTTTGTCTTGAGCTTGGCCTCAGCCCCCGTAGCGGCTCCAGCCTCAGCACTTCACCTTTGACCAGCAGGGCCAGAGCTTTAGCAGTCCCTCGGAGGCTGAGGTCATGCTTGCACTGTGGATCAATAAGCTGAGTTTTTCTGTCTAACGGCACTACTAGCATTGTACCTCCAGAGAAGTCCAAGGCAAGATTTTCTTCTGAAGGGGCCCAAAAGCCATTACACACCTTGCACATTAAGCATGTGTCAGTAGCACCTATCTAACGCTGCAGCAGTACCCACAAATTCAGCGCCAACAACCATTCGTTCTCAAAACGCTGTCATGCAAAGAATACAAAGTAAATCCACAATTCAGAAGTTTTAGTGGAAGTGAAGAACTCCCTGGATTATTATGTTATTATGTGAATAATCTGTGATCCTAATTTGCTGTTTACTCTTGTCTTCTTCTGGTACACAGATTAGCCCTTCACTCCAAAGACTTCTGTCCAGAGTCTCTGCAAGGTTACAGCCTTTAAAAAGATGTATTTCTGAGTAAGCATGGAGAAAGAATTTCCATTATTTTATGGAAATCTGGCTTCCCAGAGAATGACAATAAATCAGAATGAGCTTGGATCACTAAAGGGGAGATCATATAAGCCATGTGGGTGTGTGACAAGAAAAATGAAATGCCTTTGTGAGAAAGGAATTCCCATGGGTTTTTAACCAAGTTTCTGAAAACCTGAACCTTTTCACCAGAAATGCCAACCCAGTAAACTGGGATCCTTATGGAGACAGTGACTCAAGAATAAGAAAAACTTTCAGCTATTCCTATCAAAATCATTCTGATGAAGGCCAGCAGCTTGATTATTATTACGTAGCCAATACTTCTTCCACCCATCAACGCTGCTCATTAATCTACAAAATACAGCATAATTCTGTATTATAAACATTAGATTGGACATCAAAAAACTTGATATAACCTATGAATAAATAAGAATGTTCTTCAAAGACCATTACCATAACCGGAATGAATACATCAGACACAGCCCTCCTCTTTCCACATTTAACTGACTCAAATGTATAAGCACTAACAGGAACGGAAAAAGGGTTTCCTTGAAAATGTTCAGTGTAGAAAAGACAGCATACACTGTAGGTAATGCAGCTCAAGAATAATGATATAATATTCCAGGAATAGACACAGGTTGCTCCAGGTTGAGATAATGGAAACAATTTAGTGCACAATTTAAGCTAAATCTAAATTATGTCTGTGTGAGAGCACTATAAATTCAGGCAGGAAGGGAAAGAAGTAGGTACATGACTGTGGGTTTTCAGTGAAGTAGAGCTCTTTGAATAATTGTTGAACCTGAGTTTTTAATCTATAATTGAGGTGATTATTTAATTAGAATTTTATTAGGAACCGTGCATTGTAGCAACATCCTCTTTCAGTTTACAGATACCAGCTGGGTAACATAGGCGTGAAGAACTAGGATGAAACATTACACTTCACTGGAAATTCAGCACGTCTAATTAGTCACCTAAAGAACTGATTAATTAAATTTGGGGGGAGGAGAGGGTTGCTTCCATCATACTAAATCCCTCCTGAAAATGTACAGATATTCCAGTAAGAGCAATCGGAAGGAAACCAAATGATAGAAGGCTACTATTATTATTTCTGAGCTTGCAGAGCTACTATTTCTGATCTTGCAGAAATCCTTTGCTAGATGCTATATACCACAGTGAAATACTGGAATTATAGACCTAAGAGGCATTCACTCCCCAGTTTCAAATATCAGAGGAATTTCACTAAATCATATTGTACTTCTTGTTAGATAAAATTTTAACAGAGTGAATGATGCTACTCAATTTTCTTGAAAAAACAGTAATAGCTTTCAGAACTTGTACTTTTGCTAACACCTCAAGTATCTAAAAAATGCCTTTGATTTTAATTACAATGAAATATTTGCAATAAATGCAGATCATACTATCTGGCAACCATTAAAAACTTTTAACATTTTTAACAGTCTCTTACAACTCTTAGCTTACTAGTGGATTATGAAATTCAGCCACAGAGCCTGATAGGTTGAGAATTCATCCTTGTTCTGGAAATACCCTCTGCAGATTGTGTCTGGATGTGAGACTAGGAAATAAATGAAATTTCCATACACTTATTTATTCTCTCCTTAAAATAACAGGTAAACCCTCAAATGTAGTCTTTACTAGAATCATAATGACCACCTGTTTTTTGTTTTTGTTGTTGCTCCCCTTTCTAAGACTGGTACACTCAACAGACTTCTGGAAAGCCCTGCTTTCAAAAAGCAAGACTGTCAGGCTACATCCATGTGGTTTTCATCCCACTTTGATTTTCTGAGCATCAACCACAAAGTCTTCCTGTGATGGCATGTGATGTTTTCCCTGTTAGTACTCTGCACAACAGGAACAGAGTTCTGCTGCCCTTCTTTCTTCCTTCCCCAGGGAAAACTTTTCTGCCTGGCTTTCCGAGGAGCCCTGCCTCAGCTGGGAGAGCTGTTCTCATCCATGACACATGAAAGGGCAGAACTGGGAAAATATTAGCTGCACATTTACCTCTTATTTAATATCAGTAATATGCATTGCAGTATTCCCTAGCAGCCAGACACTGCTGTGCTTTCATCCTCTTCATACCACAAAACAAACAGAAACAGGCAGTTTATAGCCTGCAAATAGGAGTCCTTGTAAACATAACTAAGGGGAACCATCTTGGATTGAAAAACATAGTCAGGATCAGACGTCCATGCTTACCCTATGTTGCATAAATGTATAGAACACTAAAAGAGTAATTCATGTCACCATATAAGCTGTAGCATTATCAGACACACAAATATGACCGTACATAGAATATAACAGCTAGAAAAACATATGAGTATTGACAAAACTATTTAGGAGGCATTTCTTTCCTGCAAAAGTTAGAAATTAGTATTCTTCAAAATGTTGTAAGCATTTACATTTTTTGTACTATAGTTTTATAAGGACATTACATACAGTATCCTCCAGTACTTCTGCTTTAGCTAACAGACTTAAATGCATCAAATTGAATGCATCAAAAGCTTGGACAGAGAGAGAGGCACAGCTTTGAACTACCATCCTCACACATCAGTTATCAAACTGGGGCGCTTTCCCTTCAAAATATGTTTCCTCTTCCCATCAAAAAAGTTTTCCAAAGGAAAAAACCCATTAACAAACAACAGCCTTTCTCTCTGTCCCACAACACCTTCCATGGGGAAATATTTGAACGTTTTTTCAGCAGAGAAATTTTTATATAACAGTACCTTCCAGAGTGCAACCTGAAAATGGTCAGTAAAAAGAAGAAGGTTAAGAGAGGTCATGAATATCTGAATACTATACGTACCTGACAGGAATATAAGCAAGCAAATGCCAGTTACTAGTGGAGCACTTTGGGTAGCTCTCCAGCAAATTGACCAGATCTCAGCAACCATAACAGAGCTCCATGGTCTGCTGCCTCTCAGTTGCAGCATCATGACTTTATCATATGTTATGGAGAGTGGAGACTGACAGTAGACTACTGTGGCCTGAACGAAGTCACACCGCCACTGAGTGCTGCTGTGCCAGACATTCTAGAACTCCAATACGAACTGGAGTCAAAGGCAGCCAAGTGGTACGCCACAATTGATATCGCTAATGCGTTCTTCTCAATCCCTTTGGCGGCAGGGTGCATTCCACAGTTTGCTTTCACTTGGAGGGGCGTCCAGTACCTGGAACCGACTGCCCCAGGGGTGGAAACACAGCCCTACCATTTGCCATGGACTGATCCACACCGCACTGGAACAGGGGGAGGCTCCAGAACACCTGCAATACATTGATGACATCATCGTATGGGGCAACACAGCAGAAGAAGTTTTTGAGAAAGGGGAGAGAATAGTCCCAACCCTTCTGAAGGCCAGCTTTGCCATAAAACAAAGTAAGGTCAAGGGACCTGCACAAGAGATCCAGTTTTTAGGAATAAAATGGCAAGATGGACGTCGTCAGATCCCAACGGATGTGATCAACAAAATAACAGCCATGTCCCCACCAACTAGCAAAAAGGAAACACAAGCTTTCTTAGGCGTTGTGGGCTTTTGGAGAATGCATATTCCAAATTAGTCTGATCATGAGCCCTCTCTATCAAGTGACCCGGAAGAA
>NW_009205659.1:0-22237 GCF_000690835.1 Fulmarus glacialis
ACTGTTTAGCCTGGAGGAGAGGAGGCTGACGGGATACTTTATCGCTTTCTACAACTACCTGAAAGGAGGTTGTAGTGAGGTGGGTGTTTGTCTCTTCTGCCAAGTAACTAGCAATAGATCAAGAAGAAATGGCTTCAAGTTGCGCCAAAGGAGGTTTAGACTGGACATTAGGAAAAATTTCTTCACTGAAAGATTGGTCAAGCCTTGGAACAGGCTGCCCAAGGAAGTGGTGGAGTCACCATCCCTGGAAGTATTTAAAAGACGTGTAGATGAGGCGCTTAGGGACATGGTTTAGTAGGCATGGTGGTGTTGCGTTGACAGTTGGACTTGATGATCTTAGAGGTCTTTTCCAACCTTAATGATTCTATGATTTTATGATTCTAAACTGCCACCCAAAACCTACATCCTTTCATGAGTTAGAGCAAGAAAGTTCTCCAGTTCCCAGACTCTAGTCAGGGACCAGAGTTTAAGTCCTTTCACTGTGGACTGCAGTGCTTTGGAATTGTCCATCAGGAACACCACTGCTAACTCCTGAAATCCTGACATCCTGTCAAACATCCTCTAAAGTTGCCAGCTAGGACATACAACTGTGGAAACAGAAGGGCAACTATAACACTGCAATAAGAGACAGAAAGAAAAATTAATGATATATTTAAAGATATACCAAGATAAATGAAACAAAATATTCACAACAAAGCCTGTGTGCATGACATTTTTTGTTGTAAAATAATGAAAGAAAGGTTTCTATACTGCAGTCAAGTGTCACGAGTGTTATGTATGAGAGTGCAGATAGAATTAATACTTCAAAAAGCCTCTCAATAATCACACTGCAGGCCTCAGCATGGCAGAGCTTTAAATGAGTGATCTTTCTATACCGTACGGCAGTCTGCATTGTAGACATAACTTTGGTCTGTTTATACGCTGAGACTCTGTACAGTATTCATCGGTTCTGGTGTCCCTCTTGTCACTGTTGCTTCAGATTCCATTTTCCTTTACACAGCTATGTCCATTTACTGAAACATATGTGTTCTTCTATTATCAAATGCATTAACCCCATATTACAAATAAATGTAGTGCTCAGGGTGATACACGAAAATATTGTTAAAAGAAATCTTTCATTAATAACCTGCTTATGCTTTGCATTTCAGTCACCTGGCTCCTTTTCAGGATGATCCTAATATCAAGAAGCTACATCCTGCCTCCTGTTACAGAGGTAGTTCCCTTCTGCTCCCTCTATATTTCTTCCCTCCTGATAGTGATTACATTCTTTTCCAATTACCTCAGTACCAGCTTAAAAAGACATCATGATTTTATCTACCTTTGGAATGAGCTACATTGAAAAGCATGAAAAAGAAACCTACACTGACAAGAAGACCATGTGTTTCTGTCAAGCTTTTTCTGTGAAACATTTTCAGTTTTAACAGAGCAAAACCCCAACCATTTAAACCTACCTATTTTTTCCCTGTTTATTTTTAGAAAGCGTGAAGATAAGGAATTGGTTTGCAGGCCAAGTCTTATTATAAAATTAATCTCCAGCTTATTCAGAAAGACACCACAAAAAGAGAGAGAGATGATACTGTGAAGAGGGAAAGAAGCAGGGAGACTCTAAACACAGGTGCATCTTTTCTATTTGAAATGTTTTTAATAACTCTAGCATAGGCTGAAAAATGTTTAAGCAAGTCAGCATTTCCTCCACTAAGGATTAACAAAGGAGAAGAGTGAATGAAGACTTGTTACACAATTTCAGCGAGATTCAATCCACTAGGTTTGTCCTGCTTCTTGTCACAGTTATAGGACATCACACTCACCATTTTTTATTATTACACTTTCTTCTTTCTAAAAATTATACACATATTATTCTCCTCTGAGTTTTGCTGTTAATTCAGTGCTACCTTTCTCCAAGATGATCTGTTTTATTGCAATTACCAACTTACTTTCCTTTGACTCCAATGCAGAATTTGATCTCTGAACAGTTACAGGCATTTCTTCCAAAGGTTTTTATTTCCCTCCCCCCTCCCCGCCCCTGCTTCAGATCCATTTATAGGGCGAAAAGTGGTGCACTTAAGTCCAGAAAGATCCAAGACCATCCAACATGTCCATCACTGCTTTCTTGAATTTTTTTTAAACACCCCGCCCCAGGAAACAGTTAAGTGTTAACACAGTCTAATGTAAAGCCTCAGCTGAAATTGCATGCTCCCTTGGTACAAGCGTGCTAATCATGTAGGTCAATCGCATGTCGCCTCTTTCTATATAGCTGCCTTAAAAATTCCCTAAGATAATTTCTTCTCAGTTCCTGTGCTGTAAACCAGGCAGGCATAACTTTCCCAACACACATCCTTTCTCTCATGCAGAATCTTCTCCAATATTCTGAGTGTGTGTGCGACACTGTGTGTGTGCACGCGCGTGTGTGTATGTATGCATTCTGTCAGAATTTATAAATTACAAAAAAGATTAGGCATGAAGGAAGAAATAAATATGCACATGTACATGTATGTATGAATGTATATGTGTATATATATACAATCAAATTGATACTTATGTGATTTAACATCTCTGAAGACAGTTTCTCACACACAAACAATGTATTTAAATTAATGTAGCTCAACTCCAACCTGATGCAGACAATTCAGAATCTGAGAAGCTACTTTACCCTATATTTGATTTCTACTTAGTTTGCAACATTTATGATTTTTTTTTCCTTCTCAAGTAAACCTCTTTCCATTAGGAATGGGGTCATCAATTTGCTTACAGAATAACAGCTAAATGTTAAGAGCTCTTAGTAACAATACCATTTTCTGGATGCAAACTGACAAATTAAAGCTTCCATTTATAAGATCCATTATTTTTCCCTCGCATGCATGTGGGGATGTGCAACCTCTCATCCCAGTGTTCAGAATAGAAAAGTCAAGAAAAAACAATAATCAAACCCACTGTTAATCAATGCTATTCTTGGAGGAGAACTAGATACAAATTGATTTGCTCACTTTTCTGACAGTATCCCTACGTAGCTCTAAATAGTAACATTTTATTTATTGAACTCTCACTGATAGTCTTTCGGGAAGGTTACTTACTTCTGCAGTGATACTGTCTACTAATTTTGAGTGCCTCAATACACATTTGGCCTCCCAAACTATCTGAACTTGTTCTAGTAAATGGATCTCATTGGCTATCTATGCTTATTGTGTGCTGGTTTTGTACTTTTTTACTTTATGTTCGGTTCACTCAGTGTCATCATTAGTTTAAACCTGGTAGACAGAGAAGGATGAGGGTTTGCAAGTGATACAACTAAATAACTGAAATACATCATACACCACCACCCAAGCTGACCTTTCTGAAAATACTGGTGTTTTGTTCCTCTTGACCCACATCATATATTAGAACTGGATGCACAGGACTACAAATTGTCGTGGCAATATGGGCAGTAATGCATATAGATAAAACCATGTTTAAGACTTCCATGGTAACTCCTGTTTATCTTTGCTAATCCCTGCTGGAAAAATGCTTTCAACTTCTTAAGTCAAGCACTGTTAACTGAATGCATAGAGTTTCAATATGATGCACAAGATATCCTTACTGCTCATGCATTTCAAAACAGGCTATGAAGCTTAGGGTATAAGGCAGGTTATGGTTTTAAAGAGATATTTTAGATAACTACTTTCCAAACTGTATGAAAAGATAATCAACAAAGTGCAAACCTGATTATTCCATTCCCAAGAAATCAATGCAGATCTTTGCAATTCCTTGAGACAATGGAAGATCCTAGCATTTTCATCACAAGATGGGAAAAAGGTCAAACTGATAAACTGTGACCTAGGGGGGGTCCACAGTGTGTGACACTACCAGCACCATCCAGAA
Organism: Fulmarus glacialis; assembly: GCF_000690835.1. NCBI lineage: Eukaryota > Metazoa > Chordata > Aves > Procellariiformes > Procellariidae > Fulmarus > Fulmarus glacialis. The sequence goes on from NW_009205659.1 coordinate 3,856, forward strand.
GCTTTTCCCATACACCAGGAATCCTTGTGCCAGGTGCTGTAGATGAGCAAACTATCAACCAGTCCAAAGAGTTGTGCACTTGGGCCAGGGAATAGAAAATAAGCTGAATATAAACAGGGTGGAAGGAAGGGCAGGAGCTCCTCATGGGATTGCGCTGGTGGGTCTGAGGAACAGTCCTTATTACTTAACCCCTTGTGTTTTTACATGCATCTCACATAGAGAAGATGAATTTCATGTGAAGTACCTCCAGAAAGAGTTCTTCTGAGGCAGGATTGGCAGAACCCCTCACACTTTTTTCATTGCTTCCTGATTTGTTTTTTTCCTCAACTGATACTCAGATTTTAGTATGTGCTTACAGTTGGATTTAAATCTTCCTGAAGCACTGTCAGTAGGAGCTGCCTGTCAGCCTAACACATAGCAACAGCTCACTGACTGTTCCAAGTTTCACTAGTTGGTTTGTGGTTTCTAGGACACCCCATTGCACAATCTTCTGCTGGAAGACTGCTACTTCTAGTGGAAGACTTTTGTCACATATATTTATGGTACCACTTTCTATTGCTTAAGATCTTTCCCCAAATCAGGCAATCCTCCTCTGGCCAGCTAAGAACAGATTCTTTTGCCTTACTCCATCTCAGGATTAGAAATGGGTCTGCAGAAGAGTGAGAGAAGATTAAACCAACTGTATAGAAAGTAATGTTTCAACCTGTGACGTTTCCTCATATATGTCTTATGAAGACAAAAGCATTTTTCCTACTATTTTAGTCAACAAAAACAAACATAACAGAAACAACTTTTCTGGGAAAGTGGCAATGTATATGACAAACTCTATCATTTTTCCATTGCATACATAATTATATTTTTCTTCAACCCAGCTCTTCCTGGATAGCTTTTCCATTATGTCTAAAACATTCAATTACTTCATAAAACTACAGAAGAGACCACTACTGACCTTCTCATTCTGGTATCTGGTAATGAATTCTGTATGCACAAAAATCTCAGGTATGTTTTCTCTCTGTTGTGTAGAAGAAAATAAATGTACTTGCAACTAGCTTAGTGGTAATACACAGAGATTTTCCCCTTTGTATTTAATCTGTGGTGCTCTTTAATGCAAAGTGATGGAGTTTTAAACTTCTGAATGATAATGCTTCCGTGGTAAAATAGCACAGTCAAGAATAGATTTCACCTCAGTTTTAGGTTTTTTTAATATCAAGAAGATGAAAGTTTTGTGACATTTTATTTGATGCTTCACAATTCTCTAAAAATTAATCTTCTCCTTGTTCTTTCAGGACTCCAAATTGTTCTACGTATTCCCAGAATGCACACCTACACACATTCATGCTAACATACAGCTACACAAATACATACAGCTACACAAATACATACACATTTAACCTAAAACAATGAAAACTGAGAAGGGATATTACCACTTCTTATAAAAGAATAAAAAAGCTAAACACAAATAAAGAAGATTTTCCAAGTGAAAACAAAATGTTGGTGAAGAAAAATGGGTACCAGCTTTCCCTTACTAAATTTCAGATAGTGTCATATAAAATTGTGAAAGTTTTGCCAGCAGTGGGGAGATGTACCTTTGAGAGACTAGTGCAAGAGCTGCTGGCACCAGTCTAATTACAGTGCTGAGTAATTAGGATTCAGATACAGAATGAAGTATATTTCAGTCAATCTGTAATAGTGACTTGTTAGGGGGATAACATCTTGTTTCCAGAGGTAAGCAGGCAAAGACTTGTTTACAGTAGCTAGGGAAAAAAAAAAACCTAAACTGTTATCCTTATTTCCGAGATAGCTTAAATGCATGACTGCACTTATGAAATCCATTTATTTCAGGCTACTTTTTAAAAAATCTGTTATAGTAATGTTTGACAATGAGCTACAGTTAGTGGGCAAGAGTTTGAACCTTTTGCGATGAAATGTAGTTCAAGCATATCACTGTTAGCTCCCTTACCTCCTGTCCAAAAGGTTGGTTGAAGAAGATGTCAAAGCCAGGAACTATGGGACTAATTTAAACTGTAATCTAGATTTATGTCTGTTAAATTATGGAACAGTACCCAGAAAGCATCTGTAAAGATATTTTACTGAAAGAGAACAGAACTGTCTGAAAGTGAGATGAAAGATGCCATTGTGGAAGGCTTGGTGCTACAACAAGCAAATGATGAAAAAAGCAAATATTTCAGTGTGGGTGAGGTCTGAGCTACTGCCACATTCACACTGCTGCTGCCATTTTGATTAGACAATAATAAATCATATAATGGCTGACTGCTGAAATAGACACAATCACCATGCTTTTGCCACAGAGTATGGCAACCAATGGCAACTCGTTTGTGAATAAGATTCCTGGTACCAGTAAAACTGTCGCTGTCCTAGTTACACTAAACTGCATGTACTCAGGTGGGTCTATTCCTAGGAGCTAAGCATGGCCTCCTGGGGACTTGGATGGGAGACCACCAGGAAATTTTATGTATCAAAGGCACAAGCCAGGGAGTCACGACTGAAGTCTAGATGACAAAAAGCAAACGAGTAAGGGAGCTGCATTTGTTCTGGCTTGTTGCTACCGATGGAGAAAATTGAAGAACTATCCCACCACATACAATGTATCAGAATGTCACCTGAGGTGTCTTCTGTACATCTGAGGGTAGGGGCGAACCTTGTCACCTTTTGGTCTTACCCAAAGCCTCAGCTCACTGTCTTTATGACAAAAGTAGGAGAGAGGAGCCACAGGAAACACCCTTTGACCATGCACAGGCAGCCCACTGGGTTTTCAGAATCTCAGCAAAGCTCTGTCTCCTTTGTAAAATGCCATGGGAGATGATGTGCACTAGTTTTATCTACACAAAGTAGCCTGTCTAGCCTCAAAATATGTAATGAAAATCATTTGAGCAATAATCCATCCTGGATAGATTTCTGCATCAGTAGCCTGCCACAAGAATAATTTTGACTCGTAAATCTGAATCAGCACAAAGACTGAATGCGAAAACAATTTAGATAAAAGCTCCACTATTTAAGTTCAAATATTTAAGTGATGTTCCATGCACAAAATATATTAATGCAAATACATACTTGCATATTATATATATTTGTGTATATACATAGTCACATTGTGGAATGTATTTTCCCATGGTAGTAACCTCCTTGTTACAGTCATTTCTGTAGCTTTCAAAATTGTATCACATTAAATGCCAGACTCCTAGTGTTTGTGTTTTTGTAATTTTTTGTCTTAGACCAATTCCCTCAAATTCTTCTTGCTTTGTTTTGTTTATAAATCTCTAAGGTAAACTGTTGACTTCAGGTTTTGGCTGGAGGTGGTTTGGGAGTCATTGTTAATATAGAAAACATTAGAAAGCCCACTTATGGTCCATTATTCATTTTTAGCACATACATTTTCTGATTTTTGATCACAGAGGGTTTGTAAAAAGAGAATAAAAGACTTTTGAGTAAGTTCCTTGGTGGTACATTGTAAACTTCAATTATTTGTTCTCAGAAACTTTTTTTTTTTTAATAGAGAAGTGAAATCTCTTTTAAATGGAGCATGATTCAGAAACCCCTACTAGAAAGGTATTAAACATTCTTTCATTAATAACAGTAATCTGGAATCCTAGAGTGCACTGTCACTTTAAAATGTAGATCTAAAGATGTATTTTTTTTCCCTGCAGTCCATCATTAAGCTGAAGTCATTGTATAGCTGCAATATTGTAGCCACAACCTCTTCCTGAGAGGGAGGAGGACAGCATGCTGCTAATGCACAGCTGTCACTCACAAACCTGCCTGCAAAGCAATTGGACAAAACCATTAGTCTTGTAATACTCAAAATTTTCTTCCCCTGTAATTTTCGATAGATTTGCTTTTTTTGGCTTCCAAAATACAGTAACCCACCACAACCAGTTTATGGTATAACCATGGCATGAAGAGAAAACCAGGCAATTCTCTTTCTGAGGCAGAAAAGCAATTTTGTTTTTCATCTCAACTTTCCCTCTATCACACACAGAGACTGGTGGATTCTCTCTCCTACTTAATGACTTTTGACAGCCACTGATCTCAGAGGGAAGAGCTTGATAACCATGTTCCTCTCTCCAGAAATGCTAGTTTGCTCAGGCAGGCAAAAGTTCACAGAGAAGCTGGCAGGCTCTTTCTGCTTTGCAATCATATTTTGTAAAGTACAATCACCCAACGTACTTGAAAAAGCTTAACTTCCCCCCTCAGAATACCGTCCTAGTTCTGAGTGTCAGAGGGTTTTTTGTCCCTTATCAAAAGAGGATGATTGTACTTTTCACCAGTAGCAGAAGAGTGTAAGGGAGAGCAAGATGAGAGGAGGCCTGTCAGCTGATGTGTTGACATTTTCCTATACATGTCTGCAACAAAGTTATTCTGATTTGAAAGCAATTCTAGATTATTGCTAAATTCCTCCCATAAAGAGCTTGGGTTTGTTAGAAGGAGCACAATTCTGCTATCACACACACACACACACACACACACACACACGTACACCCACAGAAATTAAGTCTTGTAAATACCTTATGAAAGTCCTTCTGCTTTATACCAATTTCTTTCTATAACAAGTGCATCTCAGTTTCTAGCTTCAGTGAAGATAGAATGAGGGGAGAGATGGAATAAGAATGGAAAGTGGGGGTGGGGGCAGCTTTAGTTTAAAATGCAGACAAATCTGCCTTTTCTGCTTGATGGCCTGTAACATTTCCATGTAGTGTACTTTGCATGGCAGAATAGCTACTAGTAATAGAATTTCTCACAGTGGAGGTTAATTACTTTTCAGCTACAGCAAAATAAATTTCCTGTCAAGCCCAGTGACAGGAATATGCCACTGTCACCATTTTTACCTGCAGTTTTAATTCACTCTTAATGTTTGACACTAGCTTGCATTCAGGGGGCTGATCTCCTGAACAGTAAGGTTTCCCAAAGGAGTAGGACAGACTGGCAGTAATGTAGTATCAAGATACGTGGAAAAGAGTACACTTCGCCCTCTCCCCCAGTGCACTGTAAAGAAGATTAACTGACCTGTCTCTCACTTTAAAGAACAAAAGAGAACCTCGCACTTGAAATAAAAATGACATGGTAAGGTGCACCTTAAAATACAGGGCAGAAGAGTGAGGTGGCATATCTGGTCTAACCTTATGCTACGCAAACCTGCATAACATACCACTTACTTTCTCTTTTCAGCTTTTGTGGGCTTTAAAAGTCCATTTTTTGAGCCTGATAATTTTGTTGTAAAAGCTGGACTCCATGGATGAGACAGTAAACCTTATGTGGTAGTGAATGATAGAACTAATTTCTTCTAACTGCCTTCATATTCTTCAAATTAGTTCTTACATTTCTTTGTTTTGAAAGAAATCTCTTCTGCTGCAGAGAGAATAATGCCATTTATCAAATGTTGGTGTGATATGCATTGTCCCACTCTAATCTTTAACTAATACAAAGTCCTATGTGAAGTCACGTTAGTAATCCTTAGGGACATAACAAAAGTATGCCTAGGGCTTTCAAACCTCCACTTGGGCTGGTTAGACTAGAAGGGAAACTCCTTGACTCATTTAGCTTCCCTAGTCAAAGTCTTGTTTTCCAACATTTCAGTGCTTTTCGTGATTCTGAGGAAATCAACATGCTCCTAAATTTACCTGATTGTGCACCTGGGACTAACAAAGTGGGGTTTTTTTTATACCTGAGGTTTATTATTGCACTGCTCAGGAAACATAAGGAAAACAGTGTCTCTTCTTTTACCAAAATTAAAATCAGAAGATGAATTATCAGGAGTTTCATCATACAGGCTTTTTTCCCCATACAAGTAGCCTCAGTTGTTTCTCGCTACCTGTGCTCTTCCTCTTCAGGAGGTGGCCTGTGACAGTGCAGAACTGTGAAGGAGCAAGGCCAGATGAACATGTAAGGCATGGGGGAGCTGTGGGGAGCTGAAGGATTTTGGAAGCTGCATGGGCAGATGAAGGATAGCTGGATCAGGTTGGTGGAGAACAGCGCAGGGGTGCACCTTGCTGAACTGGCAGTGCTCAGTCCTTCCCATAATCATGCTGGACCATAACGGGCCCCTCTTTGACTGATAAGGTCCAGTAAATGAGTAGAAATATCAAGGGAGCTTGTATGCCTGAGTGTTTTGTGAACAAAATATATTGGCAACACTGAGAATTTAAAAGATTTTCAAAAGCAAAGAACAGTTAGAACAAAGTTTTCATTAATGCTGTTGTCAAGACTTCTTAGGTTTCAAATGAATTGTCTGAGTTTCTACACCACCAAGTCCAAATAGGATAGCATTAGGGTGAGTTTTAAAAACGGACCTGAAAGAGTTGGGGGCTTTATTCAGAAGCATGGTTCCTGTTGAAAGAAGTGACTTGAGGTAGAGCTGGGCAGCGCCTACTGCATTTAACACCTGCGTCCCTGATGACATTGAAGACAAAGTTTACAGAAAAATACGGAAGAGGAAGTCTGGATCCCTGCTTCAGTTTAGGAATATACAATGTTACAAAAAACCACAAAAGATAGGTCACAGCTTCTCAAGTATTTCATTTTAGCTGCAGAGATTGGTTATAAACAGGGAGGCATTAGATTTAACTGATTTTATTGTTGTTTAAGGACTGGAATGGAATTTCTGTTTTTTTGCAAACCACAGGAGGCATCAGAGTTTTCCAGATCTTTAAAAAAACCCTCAAATCTTGTCTGGCAATGCAGTTAGAACAATTGGGCCTACTGAAATTGCTTTTTTTCAGAGCATTAGGTTCAATTCTGACAGTTAAATCAGAGATGAACTTTTGGCTTAGAAATGAAGCTGGCCCAGAAGGGTGCTATTCAGCATGGTTTGAATTTCTGATTCACTTTCTGAGCTATTTGAAACTGCTTTATGTTGCTTGACTCATATTATTCATCTCCGTGAAAATCTGTATTAGTGAAATGTCAGCTCCTTTGTGGTAGCGTATGGGTCTTTTTTAGGTGTCTGTAGGTTCATAACAATATTAAAACAGGCACCTTTCTCTCAGAAAAAGTTCCCATGGTATAGTTTCAACCTTTCACAAAAAAACCTTCAGGCAGCACAATTCAGCTCATATCTATACCACCAAAATTGTCACACGAATGTCATTCAACATTTTAGAATATGTCCATATATGTTTTGGTTTTCACTTAAATACCCATTGACAACTCCTAAAATTATGAAGAAGGATTCTTAATCTGCATTTTGTGCTCCTTGGTTTTCATTTTGCTGTCAATCATTGCTGTTAGCATTTATATAGAAACAAAAATTCAGTGCCTATATTCCAGTGCCTGTATGGCTTGGAACCTCATTTCTTGCTTTTGAAACTTTTATGAAGCCTTAAACCAAAAACTATAACATCACATAGAAAACAAGCAACGTGACCAGATAAACTCTTGAGAAAACAAGCCTTAACTGTGGAAATACACTGAATTCCATGTAAAATAAAACAGAAGGTGTGTGAGCTGCCTACAGATAGAGGTGTATGATTTTCTTACTTGCTATTTTCATTTTCCTCCTTAAGCTTCCTCCACAGCAACTGTTCAAAGTAGGAAACTACTACAGAAAGATGTCATCTCAACTTGTATTGTGGTAAGTTAAATCTTATCATACCTGGAAGATCAAGCACAGCTTCACAAGAGATCCTGCTGTTGTTGAAAATAATTGCCTATGGCTAAAGTAATCTGTTACGAAATCGGTTAAATGCATTATGCTGTCATCTAAACAGCAGTGCAATTTACATATGTTGCTTTCATATTTAGTTATTTCCACAAATTTTTAGTTAAGAATACAGCTAATACACACAATATCTGTAAGGGAATGAGGAAGAGTCACTAAATCCCTTGTTTACCACACTGGGCATCTAAAATCAAAAAATGCATAGCAGTTTGTTTAAGAAGAGAGGAAATAACAGAGACAGGGAATTAGCTTTGGCACCTGTTTTATAGCTGTGGGACTATAAAGAATCAAAGGTAAGAAAAATAGGTATTTGTAGCTTAGAAAGCATCTCCCAAAGACAGTGGTTCCTTTACTTTTTTCCTTTTTCTTCTTTTTTTTTTTTTTCATTCCACACGTTCTGATGTCTCACCTCTTATATAGCATGCTACAAAATTATTAATGAGAAACACTATCTTCTAATCTTGGCTGTCTTAAAAACATTAGCAAAGGATGCCATTTATCATCATATTTCTTATTAAAGCTTGGAAGAAAGAGCACACAGCAGTGCATCTTGGAAGTCATAGCTGTGAAGAAAAGCACTTTCTGTTATTTTCTCACTGATTGTGGCTAATGTTAAAATAATTACTGGTAAAGGGTCTCCCTGCTGTTTGATTGCCAAGTTCCACAGTTCCAATGACTTCAGGTTCTTCCCTATTTAAAACTTTGGTTGGCTTAGTTCAGGCTATATTATGTGTTTCTTTGCATGTTTTCAAAATCCCTTAACGCCTCAAGCTCCCTTTGTCAGGGACTTGGCAAAATCAAAGTCTTAATGAAGATGCATTGTGAAGGACACATTGCACTGATGCATTGCACTGGACCCTGTGCATTCCAGTGATTTTTACTTTGTTTTAATAAAAAAAAAAGGGGGGGGTGGGGTTGGTTAACATCGAGTGAAAATAAAGTAGAAATGTGCTGGCTATGGACTTTATTCATTGTGCTGTTTTACTGCAATCATCCTTGTTAGTGGGAGCACTCTGGGAGTAACACTACTTCAGCAAGGAGGGGCGGCCAAAATCCTCCTTTAGAAAAACATGTATCCACTGATTTCTGTTTCTGAGAATGTTTTCCATTGTACCTTGAGGTTTTTTTCTTTCTAATTGACTGTACTGGGATTCTTGATCTTAAAACTTGTGGGCTTTTCAAGTTGCTTTTCTTTGGCACTTACTATATTTGTTGTTACAAGTTAACTACCAGGAAAAGTGCAACAAGCTTACCAAAATTAATTAATTAAGTAAAGGTACAATAATAATGTATGAATCATTAAGCAAAGTCTACAAAGGATGTTTGTAATTTTAAGCATTATGCAAAGATAGCATTAAGATTCATATATACTTAATTAAGGCATGCAATGCAAATCTAATTCTCCCTCCCAGTTCCTCCAAAATTGTGGCCTGTGTTGGGGATGACCATGCAAGACACTGCTGTTTGTTGAACATTTCCTTATTCAGGACGCTGCTGCTGTGACCATATTACTTCTCACAGGAATTCCTGCTAAAACAGGAAACATTTTTAAAACTCCCTCACCTTCCCCCATTCTCTAAATCTGTAGCATACTATCGCACACAAATCCTTAGCATTTTGAATTGTAACTGTGTGGACAGCTATGTACTTTGCAGCAGCTGTTATTTTTAGGTGAAATACCACCACCTATAGAATGCAATCAGGACTCCTGATATAATGTAAAGTGGAAATATAAAGATGGTTGATTATTTTGTGTTAGGTCCAACCATTTCATTCTATCATCTGTCTTTTTTCATCACCTCCAGCGTGATATCCTGGAATGGAGTTCCTGACACGTAATAGAGAGCTGTGGTGAAAACATTAATATGTTCCCTAGTTCAAGCAGTCCATGTTGTCTCAGAAGTAAATGGAAAGTCTCCCGACCTTTTCATTTACTTCTGAGACAACAGGCTTGAGAGGAAATATTTTGCCAGCTGTTTTAGTTTTAAATTACAATGCCATGATTGGTTTCATTTCTGGGTCACCCATAGCAACCATTACTTGAAACCACAAGAACAGTCCATGCTGCATTTAAAACACTTCTGGGTTAAAGTCCAAGTGCTATAATTTATCTGACATTTTTTTTTTACAAAAATAAAATTCACTGCCTTGAAAAATCCTGTTATTTCCTCCAGTGTCGCTCTCTTTTCAATACATAATTATGTGGGTGCTTGGCACTAAAATATCAGTTTCTATATCTAGTAAGAGATTAATCACTGTGCTGAGGTAATTCATGTCATGTACATGCAATCAGTGGCCAGAATAATATCTTCAGCGCAAATGAATCTTAGGCCAATATAGAGATCAACACACTGAATTCACTTTGGTCCAATGCAGCAGATTTAATTTTATTCCAATTTTAATAGTGTCCATCAAGTAACTCATATATCAAATTACTTAGACTATTGTTTGTAAGGGAATCTATCTGAATCTTATTTAGGAGCATGTAGAACTGAATCTTAAGTTTCTTACATCTTCCTATGTAGCTGGGATCATCTATATATGTGCAATAGTTTAACGAATGATGAAATTAGTGTAATGAACTGCACTAGAAACAGATGTTTAACTGAATTCTGTATCTATGTTTGAATCCTGATGTTTTTTTCCCCTAGAGCCAACTGTCTTTCCTTGAAGTAAAATAGGCAGGGTCTGTTCCTGCAACTTAAGGTCAGTGACATGGCAGAGCTTCATGGCTTAATTCCCTTCCCCATGAGACAGGATGGCCTTTTACATACTGTCGATGGGGGTCAGCCCCTGGCCTGCACTGTGTCTCAAACTATACCCAGGCACTGACAGTCGGCCACAATGAGACCAAGATGTGTTTTAACAGTTAAATGGTACAGATGATCTTACAGTGGTGCTCAAGCTTACACATTGACCTTGCCTAGTTTGCTAGCATAGAGACAGCCAACCAAGCCCCACCTCTTGTCCTCTATAAGGCAAAGGAAGATGGTAGGTAGGATGAAAGGAAAGAGAGACAGAAAAGCATGGTGAATTTGGTCCTAAAGTGCATTTAATGCTGCATTGTCTAGGTAAGAGGAAATACGCTGTCATAGACTACCATTACATCACTGGACCCTTAAAATTTGGCTGGAAACAGAGAAAGTGATTGGATTTCTCTCACAAAAGGTTCCATGATAGAGGATCACAGGAATGATTTGACAACTAAGGGAGAAAAAATAGTTCTAAAAAGAAAAATAATACTGATACGTCTTCTTGTATAACATATTAACTAATATCAAACAGCATAGCTTGACATCAGAGCATGTGCTAAATGCTGTTTTTAATTTATTAGCATGTACTTTCTGGTTTCTTCGTGAGAACTTTAAATACTTAAAGATTACACAGTACACCACTTGTCCCAGATTAACCTCCAGTAACATTAACTCTGGCTAATGCCTCCAGTATTTCTTAATACTTATGTTGAATTTTGTGAATACTCTAGTGAACTCACTCCCCTTTCAAAGTCCTGTATGTCTCTAAACACCTTTGAGTATAATCAGCTATAGTGTAATTTTAAATATCAAGGCCAAGGTCTGTCAGGTATAATTTGTTCTTTTACCAAAATTTGGATGTGTATTTTAGTTAAATTAAGATTGTCCATTTCAAGCAATGGCCCCATGATAGGACACAAAGCTAATGTCAGTTCTTGCTGAAGAAGAAAAAGGTTTAACAATAACATCAAAAAGGAATTGATCAGCAGACCTCAACATAATTTTTCCCATCACATCAGCTGTCACAGCCTAGCTGTCCTATACAACCCACTTGACAAAGTTTGCCACTGCAGTTACTGCAATATTTATAGCCACAATGTTTATGCCTCTGCAGTTATAGCTGTGTCAGCACTTTAATTATAAACCTTATTTTCCAAAGATTTACTACTAAGCAACAAAAAAATCACCCTCAGCTGCAAGTTTGGATGTGAAGTGTTCTCAAGTGTACATGTGTAATTTGCACTTAGGTTGTGATAGGCCAGATTCAGTGCCTACTGAATACTGAAGGCAATGGAAAAACTAAAAAGCTATCATGCATGTATAATTATCAACATTGTTCAATGTGAATAAAGAGTTTTGCATAGAAAAATAACTTTTTTTCTTATGCTTTTGACTCTAATGTTTTAATGATTTTTTGTAACAATAATCTTGATTTAGTATTACTGGCATAGCTGAAATGCAAGTATATTAAAAGACTTAAGTTCATCTACAATAACTGCCAGATATTGCACTATAAAGGTTTACCAGAACTTTCACTACAAAAACCACATCTCCAGATTACCTATTACTCAGAACTGTGCATTTCAGGACTGAATATTTCAGTACTTGTTTTTCTGTTTAATTTTTTTTTGCTACTTTTTACCACCTGGAGACATTTACAGGCAAAACCAACGTAATCTTTGATCTTCTAACTATATTTACAACACTGAGGAACTGATCTATTCAAGAGAAGACAAGATTTTTCATTATTTCATTCTCTTCAGTGTTCCATGAAGCATTACAAAACCTTCTGAAAAGCATAAACACAAATAGACACAAATATAAATGAAAAAACACAAGCACATGAATAGACATACCTCTTTTAAATGATCTGCCATGTGTTTATAGCAAAGCTGGATGCATTATTCATTAAAATAATTTATTTGGCTAATTTTATCATTTTTCTTCAATATAATCCCATTGAATTTCCCCCTTCTCTGGAAATTAAATAGCAGTAAATGTCTGAATGATATTTGGCAAATTCTCTGAATTACATTTTCCTTCAATTGTTTAATAATTTGTATACAGGTGTACGTTTTGTTCCTTGTCCTATATAGGTAGAATTACTGCCCATTCAAATACTACTGGAAGTATATATGCATGCATTTCCATATGAAATATTTTATAAAATAAAATATAATTTGGATTAATATTTATCTTGGTTTTGTGGGCAACAGGGACTTTGAAAGTACTGCTGAAACTGGTTCTTTTTGCTGAGCTTCATACTGTGAGATGTAATCAGGTACAACTCAAGCAATGAATGAAGCAGATCTCTGTGCAATTTCTGAACAGTATGGTTCTATTCAATGACAATATCATTTGTCCATGAACTACATGTGAAAGTAGACTCTGTCTACTTTACTGGTAAGCATTATCCCTTGCCAGTTCCCATATTACCTCCTAATGTGGTGCCTCTATGTGCAGGTACATCAACAACAGGAATTCATATTATCAGGTTCCCAAGATATTCAAAACCATTATGAGTCTCTTACAAAATACGAGCTCACTGCCAGAGATCCAAAGCCACTAAAGAGTACCAATTCTCTTCAGAAATGATCTTCCTCACTTTCCCCTAAGATAGTATTTGTGATTTGTTTGTTGGATATGTGGCTCACTGGAATGTGCTGGAAACTCACCTGAAGTACAGTGAAAAACATGAAAATAAACATATCCATTATATGTTAATTGTAGAGGTCTCCTTGCAGATTTATTTTTGTTCCAACTAATGTCTCCATGATATTTTAGCATAAAAATATGTGAGTTGGTGCTTCATTACCAAGAATCCTGAATAACTTCTAGAGAACACTCGGACTCCTTTCCTAAAACAGAATTGCATCCAATTGCATGCAGCTGAGTCAATGGAAAGGTTCACATCAAGCTTTCATGTGATCCATATTTATTGACATGACTGAAAAAGATTTTTTCCTTTCTCTCTCTGCCTTTAATGTAACAAAGAAAATTTCCCCAGAAAAAAAAAAAAAAAAAAATCAAGCTTAAAATACTCTTTGGGTCATTGCCTAGCTGGCAAAACTTGAAGTTGACACAGATTCCTTCAATCACTGCACTTTTTTCCTTCATGTTGGTATGGCTCTGTGATTGGCTCCAAGCTTCAGCTTTGAGTTTCAGATCTTGTGTCACTTTGTGTCACAGCATTAAAATTATTTACCTAAAGTTCCAATTATATCTCTATACAATGATTTTTCTATAACACTGCATACAAAAAAGTATCTTCAGTGTACCTGACAGGACACTTGGAAGACAAATGGCCACTTAGAATGGTTAAAAGAAAGTGAAAGAGCATTATGCAAAACAGCTATTCACAAAGGGTAAAGTAGTTGAATTTAAAACACTGAAGGCTATTGAATCATTATGGTGATGGATTGTCTTTGCTATCTACAAACAATACACTGATCTTCTTGTCTAAAACAGTGAGTTTACTATATTTAATCAGCAATACTGAAGAACACTAATCATTACCTTAATCCAAATTAGGTTTCAGAAAATATCTCCTTAAAAAAACCTATGTGCAAGAGGGTAGAACAATAAAATGACAACTTTTATTTGGTGCTTTATCTTCAAAAAACAGAACATATCAGTTCTTGAGTACTCGATCCACAATACAACATTGGTAGGACAGTCATGGTTTGATTTAGCCACTGGATAGTATGACAGAGCATTTTTGAAGTCAGAGTAGTCCACACTAACAACAAAATTAAAAAAAAAAATCTTACTAGTAACTGCTTTAAACATCAGGCATGAAAATTCTAAAGAGGAGCATAAGAAAGAAAATATAGGGCTTGTCCCAATTTAGGGACATTTCCAAGCAGTCAGTTTCCGTACTGAACTCCTCATGGCTCTCTGGCTGTGAAAGGGTTACAGGGATGCACCACACTGAGACATGACACTGAGAATTCACGTTATTTTATCTCAAAAGGTTTCTAAGTATTCAAAGAGGCACCCTGAACCAGAATGACCTCTTTTCGGTCTCCATCTTATGCCTCACAAACAGAATATCCTTTAAAACACAGACTTCTAGCAGGATGTTCCAGATGACCAGGGGTCTTCAGTAGCTTGTTTTAGGGGGAGCAGATGTGAAAAATGTGTCAAGAAAAGACTAATCATTCTGGAAAACTGGTAGAGTAGCCTGGAGGTTGCACACTACCCCTAACGCCATCCAACTTCCTAGACATTGTACACTGTGATCCCCTTAGAAATACACTTTTCCCAGTTCTGGTGAAGCCCTGGCCAGGCTCCCCAACTTGCACACAACACATAGCAAAATGGCTGGGTAGCCACATACCCCAGAAATCCCAGAGAGGTGAAGTGCTTGGGATTAAACTGGAAATTGGACCCTTGTACTTAAGAGGTGGCCAGTAAGACACTGGTTTAGAATTGCTGCAACTGTGACTCATTAACTTTATGTTGGAAAGATGAAAAACCAAGTGCCTTGATGCTGCATTATGATAACAGCTATCTATTTGCTTGAAGTGTGGGTACTGACTGCTGGCAAGTCATTTGGTTGCTCAAAAACCCAAACTGTGCCTTTGGACTGTGCCACTGGACGGGCACAGATGTGAAGACCTGATTTTGGGGGAACCTGAGAGCTCCCATTACAGATCTTTTGCACAGATATGCAAAAGAGCCTGACTTTCCATGGGCCCTAGGAGCCCTGCAGCATAACCTATTATCACTGCAGGTGCAGAAAACCATTCTCCTTGCCACCCACTATAGCCGTGTGATTTGTAAACTCTATAAGACACTCAGTGTTGAATTTTATTTTGACAAGCTCCATAAAGCTCTAGGATTTTAACTTCACCAGGAAGAGGGTGGTTCCACATGTAGGATTTCTGATTTAGACACATCTAAGAAATAACTTTATTACACACTTTATTAACTAGTCTTTAAAACCTATTGGTTTTAACTGTTTGAATTAGAAGCTACTGTTTCCCTCCTGAAGAAAAAGAGGCTATTCCTGAAAACTCAGGGCATCAGATCTCTGTGTATTATGGTTTGTAATTCCTCACCTCTCATGTAGCCGTGAAATAGTTCTTTTATGGTAACTTTCTGCCACGTCACACTTACGCTGCGGAAAATCATACTCCCAATGTAATTGGGATAATTCAGTTTATGTTACTGAAGGTGTTAAAATCTATATTATAGTCATGTAGCAAAACAATAATAAAAATATGACATTTTATTATTTCCTTAAATATTGTTCCTTAATTATATTTGAAATAAATTTTTTTAGGCATATGATTCATGGTAAGTAAACCCCAGCACTTACAATTAAATATGCTTTGCAAAATTAAATGCTTTGCAGAAACAAGATGGTAGTGTTTTATTAGAAATGAGCATGCTTATGAGTGCCATAATACTTTTTTTTTTCTGTGTTCAAAGTAATTTTTCACTTTTTCAAAAAATTGCACAGCTTAGAGGTAGACTTTTTACCTTCTAATAAATCCTAAGTCAGAATGGTCTTCAGCACCTAAGGTAACCTAACTGTTATTGACACATGCTGCGGGCTTTGACAAGTAAAATGATGAGATCTTAAGTAACAGATATATTCTCTCTGAAGAGCAGTTTATACAGTTTGGCTATCTTCCAAGGAAAAATCATATAGCATTGTTAACCAATGATACTGACATCTGCCTCTCACAGAAAAGCCAAGGGAATCTTGTAAAGGTCACTGTGCTAACTGGCAGGGTAACTGATTAAGGCAAGCCTGTTACATACTGTATTGCACACAAGAGTATGCTGGGGAAAAGGAAGCAAAACAGAATAATTTCCCCTTCTGCTGTTCACACACAGATATTCAGTTTTCAGTAAGGACTGAATGTGAGTCTTCAGCTGAAAGTGAGTGTACTCACTTATACTGGCAAAATGAATTTTTAATATAAGCAATGCTAGCTTTCTTTTCTAACACAATGTCTGGCAATGACAATGTCTGCAAAGTTCCATGACATTTACATCACTCATTATTTCAAAAATCCTTAATTTTTTTGTTTTGTTTTGTGGGGTGATTGAAACTTTTCTGCTTCAGATTTCTAGGGATTTATAAATAAAAATAATAAATAAAGCTCGTGGAGAATTTAACACTTAGGTGAGGAGTGGGCAAAGTGGGACACAGAAAGACTCCCCACCTTCTACTTTTCTAATTCTTTTTCCTCAGCTTCAGAGGCCTCACAGCTACCTTTCCCCCAGCTGCTTTATCCCAGCTTAATTTCTGTGGCATCACCTGTGTGTTACACTGGTACAGGAAAGAACAGCTTCAGGTCAGGCAAGTATAAATAGGGTATGTCAGCCACTAGCTTATCTGTGGCAAGCCACCCGGAGGGAGATGACGAGTTGTAGTGAGGGTTTCATCCTGCCCATACCGAAATGAAATGGATGACTTGGTATGCCCTTTTACCGTGCAACTAGGAATACCCAGTTGTTAAGCCTTGCACAAAGATAATAAACCTGACCATTCCTTTTGATTAATGACTTTTAATCAGAGGAACAGAGCAAATCTTGCATCTCATCATACTCTCAATCATGTCAAGGTACTTTTCTAGATAGCAACAATGATATGATCTTGGACCTCTCTTCTGCCTGTAACCAACAGATAATGTCCAGAGGCATAAAGGGTGGCAGATACAGAATACTCCATAGTATTTTTTACTATACTTCCCTACCCTTTCTTTATCCTATCCTCAATGAACAAAAAGTTCAAATCCTAGAACCAGTGGAAAGCCCAATATTTTAGTTTTAAAATGAATGCACGTTGTACAATTTCCATTGGCCCAATGGCAACGCTAAATAATAACGGCATGAAAAATTTGAAGAAAAAGGCTTATATCTTTTAATCTCCAAATATTTTATGAGTTTCCATGCTGTAAGGCAAGATAAGGCAAACTGCATTTGCGAGAAAAGTCTCTGAAGATGCATGTGCACTTTTTTCTACTAACACTGAAAACTTCTTATGAACTGTTTATATTACTATAGCAATAGAAAGCAGTGTGACACCCTCTGAAAAAGGAAGAAACAGCCCTGTCCCTGGGGACGGCACTGTCTGAAAAGAAATTGTTATTACATACAGTAGAAGCTCTTTTACAGAGAAAGAAAGGATTTGGCACACAGAGAGAGATTTTTGGAAGAAGAAGGGAAAGGTTGGCTTAATAAAGCCCAGAGTACTAAATACTTTAATATTATTTTCATCAGTATGGGGCCTTTTCATATTAACTGCTTCAACTAAGCAAATATTGTTCTGCAGACAGATATTTTTGTACTAGTTATTTTAATTATATAGTCTGCTGGAAATGTAGGCTGAGGCTGGCAATCCCCTGTGCCAACTTGTTTGTTTTTATAATTCTGCATTTTATAAAAGAATAAAACAAAGACATGGGTTTCTAAGCATTAGTTTGCATGACTCACCAGGCACAGTGCAATTTGTAGTAGTCTGGGCTGCTTGACACTGTTAATAAGTGTGGCGGTTCAACCAGGAGGGAGGAAAAAAACATTTCGTCTTGAGAAAATCACAGAACCATTTAAAAGTTTTGTTTTTTTTAATGTTGATCATCAACATTTTGCCATTACTTGGGGATGGAAGGGCAGAGCAGGACTGAAACAGCAGAACACAAAAAGAAACAAAACCCTGCCCATTTTGGAGAAGTTACTGATGGGAAAGGTGGGTGTGGTGGGTTGATTTTACCCTAGCTGGACGCTAGGTGCCCACCAAAGCTGCTCTGTCGCTCCCTTCCTCAGTTGGACAGGGGAGAGAAAATATAACAAAAAGCTCGAGGGTCGAGATAAGGACAGGGAGATCACTCACCAATTACTGTCAGGGGCAAAACAGACTCGACTTGGGGACAAATTAATTTAATTTATTATCAATCAAATCAGAGTAGGATAATGAGAAATAAAACCAAATCTTAAAAAC
>NW_009205659.1:23375-37742 GCF_000690835.1 Fulmarus glacialis
AGTTTTTTCCCCCCCCTTCTTAAATACATTACCCCAGAGTTGCTACCACCATCACTGACTGGCTCGGCCTTGGCCAGCGGCGGGTCCAGCCAGCTGGTGTTAGCTCTGTCGGACATAGGGGAAGCTTCTCGCAGCTTCTCACAGAAGCCACCCCTGTAGCCTCCCCGCTACCAAAATCTTGCCACACAAACCCCAATACAGTGGGGTACCTCCAGTCTGCCTACAACCTTCTGCAGAGAAGTAACCAGAATAGGATTACAATAAATCTACAGTCAGAATTATTTTAAAGATAAAGACAATAGCCAGGAGAACACCAGCATTTTCCCTGTTGTTTGCCTGAGACTGAGAAAATCAGCTATTATTTATCAGGACTTGCTGAAGTTGATGGTAATATGAGGAAAAGACAAGACTAAAGTGTCCTGCAATCTGCTGGATCCATTCACTAGACAGCGACAAGCTCTAAGAAACAGGTCTATGGTCTGAGTCTTTAGAGCACTGATATCAGTTCCAGTCTTTAGGCTTTATTATGTTGACATACTTTTTTAGCATGTTGTACAATTTCTAGTAAAAGGTTACATGAACCCAAAATCATGGACTTTCTTTGCTACTGCTCTTCCTTTTTTAAAAAATGGATGCAAAATGAAAGACCATCTCTCCAAACAAGTGAACCTAGCTGATGTTAAAGCAACAGTTATAGGAGTTTGGAAATGATTAAAAAGGTCTCTTAATTTCCAAAGAAGCCCTCTCACTTAGCATATGGAATTTGCTACTTTCTAAAAATGTAAGTTGATGAATTTTTAAAGTAACCACTGTGGATAATTATAATACACAGCACTGAAGGCAAAAAGATAGACTTGTATTCTGAAAGATATTAAGTGAATGGACTTCACTTATTTGCTGTTTTAGTTCTGCTTATTCTCTTTCAACTCCTGGGGAGAACCTCGATTGGATCATGTTTTCAGGCATAATCTATGCAAATGAATGAGAAGAAATGTAAGCATATATGAAAACAGGGATCAACTGTAAGGTTTCCAATAGTTCAGAATGGAGGAGAAATACGCAGAGCTGTAAAAAAATTATATTGTTTGAGTGAAGCTACAAATTTAACGTATTCACATAATGTGCATTTTAAGTGTGTAATAATATATGCTGAATGAAGGCACTAATGATGCATGTTCTCTGCAACTCTACCATTTACTGCAAAAGGTATAATTCAGCATTTTTCAATAGGGCCAGATTCTCTATGCACAGAAATGACCCATTGATTTCAGTGGTGTAGGAATTAGTGGAGCAAGATTGGTCAGCTCTCAAAGTGCATTAGAGCTAAACGGAAAGGAAAACTAAAAAGTGAAATTTTAAATCAAGAAAAATGGTACATTCAGTGATTATGGAAAATTAGCTAGAGACGTACTTTTTATTATTCAGTTTAGGCAAATAACTGTCCTTTGATAACTAGAAACAGGAATGGGCCTGTTTGGGGGTTTAGATTTCCATCTTAATATGGGGGTTTAGATTTCCAGATTTTTACATGTAAATTTTCACAGTGTGGAGGAATTAATCTCTAGTTTACTAGGCATTTCTGGAAGACAGCTGGAAAATCCACAGAAAAAAGTAGATCCTCTAGTGTTGCTCAGTCTTCAGCAATTAGGGAACACTCCTCCAGAGTTTCACAAATGCAACAAAGAAAGGACCATGAATAGATTTTGACTGATCCAGAAACAGCTTTTTTGCCTACTAGAGTTTTGAGGAGACAAAAGTAATTAAAAAATAATAAAAATTAAAGGTTTGTCTCACTTTTAGAATGATCAGAACTTTAAGGCAAAATCTTAAAGACTTCCTCCGGCATCTCAGACATGCAGAGGAAGCCCTTCGGTGGCCTTACTGTGAAAATGAAGAGAAGTCCTACACAGAAAGAACATTTATTCTTGTTGGGTTTCAAGTTTGTTGAAATGAAGATACTCCTGTTTCTCTTTAAAAGACTGCTTGCCTCTCAAACAGTATCACTTCAGAAATTTGCAGTCTCAAACAAGAGCACTTCAGTTGCAAAAAACCAAAACCTTTAATAAAAAACTCTAGGAACTCTAAGAACATACTATTTCTGAAAAGTCACATACTATTTCTGAAGTCACATAGGAGCCCCCAGTTCCAGAGATCTCTCTACACATCTGCTTGAGCAACCACGATCTATTAAATGACACCAGTTAGAAAACTTGTATTTGATGGAAATCTCAATTCCTGTCTCATAGTAGCAAGCAACACGCTGCCAAATGGATGCAGACTTCCAACAGAAAAACAGAATATGCATTGTTATCCTTTCATATGTTTTCCTTCTCCAAGTAAGGATTCACAAATGGTTCATTCATATCAGTTGTATGTTGAATTTTTTTTCTCATGCATCTGTCATAGAGATCAAGTCATAGTATACTAATTTCACCCATGTAATGCAGCAGGTCTTAAACAATGTGATGAGCAACAGTTTCCCTCCCTTTGCCTTACCTTTGGCAAAGTGCTCAGTCCTTTTAATCTATATAGTAGTCCATTAATGAGTATTCTAGTGCTTTTGGCTTTGTTTTCTGCCAAATATAATGCTAAATTACATGTTTTTTGTAATGCACTGGCACTGAGAGTTTTACATCTCTTTTGCATCAAAGGTCAACAGTATTAGGCTCCCTTGGTGGGAAGAAAAGTGGAATTAATTTAACTGAAAACTGCTAATTAGAAAGAGGTTCTCTCTTCTGTATGTAACATCTCTCCACTTCTGAACATGATAGCTACGCTTGTGTGGAAAGGTGTTCCGAAAGTAAAGATTGTCTATGAAAGCAAGAGGAATTATTACTATTATTATATCAGGAATTTTGGTCCATTTCAGAATGTCCTGTGACTGCAGAAAAGGATGAGCCTGACCTTTTCCTTTTGAGATTCATTCTTTGTGCAAGCTGTTCTCCAGTGTAAGTGGCTACAGAAATATTTTTTTCCCCTGAAAATGTTGACCAACTCCAATTTTTAGAAACTAAAAAGAAAATAAAAGAGTCAAGATAAAATGTGATAGAAATAATGTTCTGGGTGTCCAACTTTTTTTTTTTTCATTTATTTTTGCAAAGTCTCAGAGTAATATAACATAAACATATATATGCACCTGATTCTACTCTCTGGCAAGGAAACTTGTCAAAGGAGTCTTATTTCTGTACGCATCAGTTAGTTAAAGGAAACGAAGGGAAAATCTTTTAATATAGTAAATCCAATGCTACTACTAGAATCTCTGAGAAGACTTGTTTGACACAATTCATGATAGCTGGATTATTTGATCATAACTTTATGAATAATATCGAAGGTAATAGTATGAAGCTGTCAAAACTGAAAGGAGAAGTGCTGTCAGGTGATGAAACAGCATTGCTCACACACAAGACTACACCTTCTCTCCTTCAACAGGTCTTTCTCCTTCTTTCAAATAACCGTAAAGCAAAAAATATAGCACTGATGCACTGCACATGCTTGACATAAATGAGAGAAAGCAGTTCTGTGCACAAGATTTGGATGTAATTTCCTGATGCAAATTTGGACTCCAGTTGTTGCCAGCTTGCAAGTTAAAATTCAGAACCAGAATATTACTTACGGCATCTACAAAGACATACAAAAATGTCTGGTTTGGACTGTTTTTATTTTTCTTTGTGCTTTTGCACTCCACCTAAAAATCTCCTTCTAGTTCAGTTCTTAAGGAAAGTATTAGCCACCTAACTAAAACAGTAGCAAAATGATTGCTTCTGGATGAACATTAGTAGAATAGTAGCATGACCCCGTGGCTTCTACAAAAGTGTTGACAATAAATAATCACACCAAACAAGTTTTTCTCTTGTATCTGTTGGAACAATTAAATTCTGATGTGTATTACTTTAAAACTTAAAAGAGGGATTTAATCTTGGCATAATTTCCATTGAAACCAAAACCCAGTGGATATATTCTACATATATTCCACATATATATCTACACATGTAGATAGATTGTAGAAGACGTGTATGTATGTAGAATATATCTATATATCCATATATGGAGATATGTATATATATAGATACGAACATATTTTTATATATATTCTACAATTAGTAGTTTATATATATATTCTACAATTGGTTAGTCTTTAAGAACCGTAACTTCATCTTGCACACATATGAACAGTTCATAAGGTAAACACCTTGGTTTTAGTTTGTCCCAGTGTCTTGCAAAAAGTAGCTTGTATACACATTTATAATCAGATCAGCTTGGTTTCCAACCCAATACATTAGGTAAAAAGAGCTAAATTACAAGCTTGTCCAAAAAGCTTCAGAACTTATATCTAAATATGTCAAGAAGTCTTGAGAGAATCACTTTCTCCATGAAGTGTTATAGGTGCTGTATGTTTTTAAACATAATTTACATTATATGGATGTTTGGCCAGATGTTACAAAGACTAGAGAAAGACTGTATTACTAATTACCATTTCTAATGGCATAAAACACTCCAGCACCTGTCACTTTTTTATGTCACTTTGCTGGATGATGATGTGATCTATGTTTTGGTCCCACACCTTGA
This sequence comes from Fulmarus glacialis, assembly GCF_000690835.1. NCBI lineage: Eukaryota > Metazoa > Chordata > Aves > Procellariiformes > Procellariidae > Fulmarus > Fulmarus glacialis. The sequence continues at coordinate 27,942 of NW_009205659.1, forward strand.
ATATAAAGCAAACTACAGGTTCCCGTTTCCTATTCAGGACAGATATTGTGTTTAGGTTTTGTCTTGCTTTTTCTCTGCGCAACTTTTCTACATAATGACTTTCATTTTTAAAGATACAGGTTTCCACAATTGCTACATCTTGGCCCTAATCTGGAATCCTCATCTACCAGGAGTGCTCTTGTGACCATTCCCAGAGGAAAGTGTTGCAGACCGCAAGCAGAGTGGCAGCAACTTTAGGACACAAACAGGTTTAATTTGCACACTGATGCAAACCCAGGTAGAGATATTCGTAACTTACTGCAGTAAACTGTAGAAGTTACAGCAAAAACCAAACATCTGAGAAAAAGGGAAACAAAATTTACTCAGAAGTGACATGGATAGTATGAACCTGTACTCAGGTGTAAACTCCGTTAGCTATATGACTTATAGTTCTTTTTGTTAAATGTCACGCGGTATAAACTTGTTCACTCTACCGCAACCTGCCTGTATACCAGCAAAGATAACCATATTAAAAGCATTATAAGCTCACATGTTCAATATTATTTTCTTTTCTTCTAAAATAAGCAATTAAGCTCTGTTTTTTTAAAGTCTTTGGTGTTTTCTCTATAGGTGATTCACAAAAGAAATTATTTTATTACAGTCCTGAGATACAGAACTTGAAGTTCAGTGCAGATTAGCAGACTAGGGACTAGAAGTCACTCTTGGTTTTCTAGCCAAGCTGATAGATATCACAGAAGAAGCTTTCAGAAGGAATATTTTCATTTCAACATATTCTTAGGGGGAAAAAATCGTTTAGGGTGCTGTCATGGTTTAACATGGCAGGCAGCCAAATACCATGCAGCTACTCGCTCACTCCCCTCCCCTGGTGAGGCGGGGAGAGAATCGGAAGGGTGAGAGTGAGAAAAAACTCATGGGTTGAGATAAAGATAGTTTAATAGAACAGAAAGGAGAAAATAACAATAATATTAATAGAATATACAAAATGAGTGATGCACAATGCAATTGTTCACCACTCGTGCTGACCGATAACCAAGTAACGATTGGTACTTCCTGGACCACGCCTACCATTCATATACTGAGCATGATGTCACATGGTATGGAATACCCCGTTGGGCAGCTGGGCTAGCTGTCCTGGCTGTGCTCCCTCCCAGTCTAGCAGAGGATAGTTGTCCTTGACAAGGTGCTTGGCAACAGCTGAAAACATCAGTGTGTTATCAACATTCTTCTCATACTAAATCCAAAACACAGCACTAGGAAGAAATTTAACTCTATCCCAGCTGAATCCAGGACAGGTGCCTCAAGACTAGCCTGATCCAAGACAAATTCATGACTGTACTCAAACAAATGTTCACAAATACTTTGTTGCAGCATTCAACCCATTTCTAATCACATCATTTCACTCTCCAAACTGTAACATGAATTGGAAAATTAACTGAATTTTTACTCTATTCAAAGCAGACACAGTTACTGGGAAAAACTGCTAGAACTAAAGAATTCACTTAATACCAAGAAAAGCATCTAAAAAAAGATGACCATATTTATCAGAAAAAGCTCAGTTCATTAACATTCATACTAATTACAGTTAAAAGGGCTTTGCAGAAAATGCTAGCAAGGTATCATTGCACTTTTGACTACATAAAGATAGGACAACAATTAGAAAATTCATATTCAAGAGGACAGATTTTTTCTTTGACCATTCCTTTTAACACTACAAGTAACTCATGTTCATGTTTTGTTTTGTCTTTTCACAAGCATTATAAATGACGTAAAATTATCATGTACATATATGCTTAGAAAAATCTGTTCTATGTATTTAGATATTTTTTCCTCTTTTTTTTTTTATTTTTCCTGGAGATAGTGGTTCCAGACTTGTTCTTATCAAGTGGCTTAGACAGAAGAATCTGACTTTTTACAGCATTATTAATACTGTGGCGTGGTAATTACAGTCTTGTGGCCTTGCAGAAAATGTTCTTTCTATCTAGTCTGAAAAGAGAAAAAAAAAATGCTTTCCTTTGCTCCTCTCACCATCCTCTCACCAACCATCTGACAGTGTACACTGTGGGAGTGCTAATATGAAAAGTATGCTGTAGCTCCTTTGCATACTTGCATTAAGCTAACAATGTTTGCATTTACTTTCTTTCCCAGTACGGAAAAGAGGTGATACATTTTTCCCAGTGTTATAGCTAGATATACACTAGTGGGATCTCAGGGGATGCACTGCAATCATTTTTATTGGATGTTTCCTAGTTGTATAGTCTAGGAATTTGTAGGAGTATATGTTATCTCATTTTCTCCTGCATTTGGACTGTAGGAGTAGATGTCATTTTATTATGCCCAGGGTTTTTTGCTTATGGTACTTCTATGTGCTGGAGGTTGACTGACAAGTCAAATGCTTTCTCTCTTCCAGAAATTCTGCAGTACCTTTATTTTTACATTTTTTTGACGTTCTTTTATTGGGGTTCTGTAAAGGCTAAGACCAACTATTTTTAGAACATCACTTAAAAAAAAAATTAAATAATAGTTTAACATATTTGTTGTGATTGAAAGAGACAGTGCCAATGTATTGTTCATATAAATGTTTTGATTGGAGATAGCTTTTAATTGTAATAGTGTTCCAGCATATATTCTTATATTTCTTCAATTTTTATAATCATAAAATATAGATACCGTCTCATAAAATTAAAGTTTTAATCAACAGTTTTGATACTGTTAGTTACACTGTGCAGGTGAGCCTCACAGCATCCTTTGTCAGTAGTTAGGCACTTAGGCACTTTAGAGATAGCAGAGAGCACAAGGCTTCTTCACCACTCTGGAAAAGGGATCAGGTTATGCTTCCTCAGAATTAATGCACACAAGTTTGAAGATAAGGCGACCAAGATATAAAACTCTCTAACCAAGTCTTAAAAATGCTTTTTTTTTGCCTCCTCTGTTCCAGTTCTGCACAACAGTATCCCTGAGAGGCTCCTGGGTATCAACGTGAATGGATGTATGTGTGTGCCTTCCTCTGCCAAAACTATTGTGGTACTGAAAGACCCCTCAAAGGGATGTATGGAAACGTTGCTTTTTCTGTCTCTCTTTTATTAAGTATTATTATATTGCTAAGACAATATCTAGGCATGATCACTAGCGTTGTCTAAAATGGACAAGTCCCATTTAAAGAAGCAGAGGTATAAATGGTGAGATAAAGTAAAGAGAATAGAGTAGCTCTGCTAACTACCTCAAAAGGATCAGGAAAGAAATATTCTGTTTTTAGAAACCTTTTCAAGGCAAAGGGAATTCTGTTCGGTTCAGGGCTTCTGCAACATTCCCCTTCTGTCATATGCTACAATCAGCCAGTCCAACAGAGAAGTGACTAGGGGAAATATTGTTGAAATAGAGAAATCCAATACAGGAATTAGAGTGTGTAAAGGTGAGATAGAGAAAGAAACAGCAGTTTGTACATTACATCATTTGTCTTTTACTGTTTGCTTCTTTTTTTTTTTTATTTTACTTGCAGCTGTGTCTGTTTTCCTATTTTTACTAAAGCCTTTCAGTCAATCATAGCAGAGCCTCAAACAGATGTGCAGAGCAATAATATAATACTAAAATTTTACAAGCATGATTCATTTTAGGTTTGCAATTTTTAGATGAAGAAAAGCCTTGTGTATTTACAGAAAATATGGCACACATCTTGTCAAGAGGTATAAAAATGCATTCTGTTTTGCTTGAAGAAGGATTATGCATGGATTTTACAATTTGCCCATCTCAGTTCACACCACCTATAGTATTTAAGGTCATTCTTATGGAATACATTTAATAAGAATATGAGATAAAGAAAGATATTATCAGGTTAAATTCTGCTGTTGGTTATTCCTCCACAACATTATTTTCTCCTGGTACCTATTCAGAACAGAAATTGAAAGTGAAATTGATATATGCCCTTAACAATAGAAGCACTTAGAGCTGGCTGAATAGCAGAAATCTCATATGTGAGTAAAAGGGCTGAGTTAGATTTCCTGTGACTCCTGTGGTCATGCCCTGAATGATTTGAAAGATTGGAGATGTACATACAATACACTGGTGAAAATGTTCATAGACCTCAAAGATTTCACTGGCATCACCAGAAAAACAAAAAGGCCATGCTGAGTGAGACCAAGGTTGGTCTATCTCAGTAGCCTTTCTTTAACCATAAGAATAAGCATATATCTAGGGAAGCATAAAAATCAACCAAACAAACATGATACTTTTCTCTATTACTCTTTGAATTCCAGCTATTTTCAGGTCATTGTTTGTTTCTCCTACATATTTCAAGATCCTGAAGGATTCCAGGACCTTGCCTTGTCTCTCCTTGAAATTCTAGCATGCAACATTTCCTTTCACAGAGAATTGTACAGGTCAGCCTATGAAGGTAAAAGAACACCATTCTTCTGTTTTTCTTGGAACCTGACTCCTACTACCTTCATTTGATGTTGTGCTGGTTTTGGCTGGGGTAGAGTTAATTTACTTCATAGAAGCTCCCATGGGGTTATGTTTTAGATTTGTGCTGAAAACAGTGTTGATAATACAGGGATGTTTTAGCTATTGCTGAGCAGGGCTTACACAGAGTCAAGGCCTTTTCTGCTTCTCACACCACCCCACCAGCGAGCAGGCTGGGGGTGCACAAGAAGCTGGGAGGGGACACAGCTGGGACAGCTGACCAACTGACCAAAGGGATATTCCATACTGTATGATGTCATGCTCAGCACATAAAGCTGGGGGAAGAAGAAAGAAGGGGGGGGATGTTCGGAGTGATGGCGTTTTGTCTTCCCAAGTAACCGTTACGTGTGATGAAGTCCTGCTTTCCTGGAGATGGCTGAACACCTGCCTGTCAATGGGAAGTAGTGAATGAATTCCTTGTTTTGTTTTGCTTGTGTGCGCAGCTTTTGCTTTGCTTATTAAACTGTCTTTATCTCAACCCATTAGTTTTTGCACTTTTATCCTTCCGATTCTTTGTCCTCGTCCGATTCTCTCTCCCATCCCACTGGGGGGGAGTGAGCAAACAGCTGTGTGGGGCTTAGTTGCCAGCTGGGGTTAAACCGTGACAGATGTTCCTAGGTCTTTTAGTGGAATATGCAATAACCAGATGTGATTATTTTTCCCAAATTGGACATGTGCTAGTTATTTGTCAAGTATACATTTCAGGTAGATAATCATGCAACACTAATAAACCGTGACCAGAGGACTAGGTGCCTCCAAGTAGTTTACTTAATCTCTTGTAGGTAATCTCAAACGATTGATACTTTTGAAGAGGGATATAACTTCTTCATACATAGCTTGTGGAAGAAGATGGCTTCACTGTGGCAAACATCTGTAAAGAATATTTCAAATGTTCCAGATCAAGTTCGGCAAAAAACCATGATGAACCCTCACACAAACTTCTTACCAGCCTCCATGTGGAGACAAGGAGAAAATGTGAAAGAAACAGGAAAGGGATTTAGTCACATCCCTTCCTATTCCTCAGTTTTGAACTTCTGTCTTATTGTTGCTGTCTTATTGTTGCATGAGCCTATCACTAGCTGGTGTCAATTAAAATGGTCCTTTATAACCATCTAGAACTTTAAAAATGCCAAGGTTCAAATGTTAATTAAATAATAACAAAATACAACCAGTTGAAAACATTGATGGTGCTTTATCTCAGGCATTTTCCTCAAACTGAAAATAATTCTAAGCAAATAATTTTTCAGGAAGATTTAAAACTAACCAGACCATTCAGAGATTTCTGAGGGCTTTAAAGCAAACCTCATAACTCCAAAATCATGAACAGAATTTACAATGATTTGAAAATCAAAGAAAAAATTAAAACGTTTATATTTCTTGTGTTTTGATTTATTGAATAAAACTATGCAACACATTGAAAATACGAAGATTGATAATAACTACTGTAAAGCAGAGGTAAGAAAAGAAAACTGATCCATTATGTCATGTCAGGATGGATACTGTTCTCTGAAAATACAACAAGAATCTAATTCTAGAAATCATGTGAGAGCACAATGAATGTATCAGTAAGGATAATAAGCTCTCTTACCTGTATCGGAGAATAGCTAAGTAGTATATTAATATTTAAAAGGAATAATAAAATTATTATTTTTATCAGTAATTAAGGAATAGTTTCAAGCACTGAATATTGGGGAGTATAAGCAACAATTTGTATCTGTGAATGTGCAAACAATATGATAAGTCATAAATAAAAAGGTGGATGGAAAATATAACCCCCAAATTATGCCATGAAACAATACCCGTCCATTGTTATTTGAATAGTAGATCACAATGTGAATAAATAAATGAAAAACAGTTAATTAGAGATGTTTCTGTAGAACGGATGTGTTTGGCTAATCCTTTGTCATGTCACAGATATTGTTAAAATATTTCTCTCTTCAAACAATAATGGCGTATAATTTTGGTGTCTATTTGGGGAAGAAGGAGTGACTCTTCCTGAAAACTGAGCAGGATGATCCCTTGATCTCTAGCTACCTCCTCATTTTCGTCTTGCATTGCCAGCAAAATGCCAGCTGCAAAACCTATTTTGCATCTAGTTGTGATTTCAGAATTAAATGCAATGCAATTAGTTCCTTTTATATGTTTGGTAATCTTGTTAAGACAACTCATTAGGTATCTTGGCAATTGGAAATTACTAGGTTTCAGAACATGTGCATTTCCTTTGTGAATACCAATTATTCCTAAATGAGGCAATTGTTCTTTAAAGGAAAAGGAAAAAGTGAGTCCCAAAAAGTTTTCTGAGTTTGTATATTGCCCTGACCTTTAAAAAACTTAATCTGGATCCTAGTGTTTTCTCCATAAATATAAATTCTGCAGTAGTATTTTTTCCTGTCTAATTTTTCTGTCTAATCATGTCAAAAGCGTGGAAAAATAATACATCATTTTTTTATGAGAAGCATATATTTTTATCATTGAAACATGCAATAACTGATTAAGATAAGTAAGGTAGGTAGATTTTTCAATCCTATTATTTATAAACAGGAATATACTATTATATTCATTAATTATTAATTTATGCCATTGTAGGAAAATGTTAAAACACAAACCAGTTAATAGGAAGAAGTTACCTCTGCAAAAATCAGACTGTATAGTATTTTTAACATCCAAATAACTTAGTAATTTCCAAAATCTCAGGCAACAGTGCATTGTTTCCAGACAGTTCATGTTTCCAATTCTTTTCTCATAGCCAAGAAGCTAGAAACAAGTTGAGATTCTACCCACTGCCCCAAAGATTCAAGGTCTATGCAAAGTACTCTATTCTGCATATACAACTGTCCAGGCCGCTCTAAAAATAGAGGCTTTCCCCACTAAGAAAAGAGGCATGCTTAAAAGAATTTAGCAGAATTAACATGTTCAGTAAATATGGCTGGAAATCAGGAAATTTGAGAATTTCAAAATCTATTTTAAGTTTCAGTGTTAACAGAAAGCCAATAAAATTTACCAAAAAATAATGAAGCTGTCATTTTTAAACTTTAAGATATTTTATTTTGTTATTTTTAAGCATCATTTTATTATGAAATAATGAAATAAAGAGAGAGGAAGGACAACAATCAAGGAGCAAGAGAGTTCTCAGGAACATGAACTTAAATCACGCCAGACCATATACTGGTTTTCCTTTCAAGAGAAAATCTTGCTGTGAATCTAGGTTGATTCCATAAAGCCTATATCATGAGTGACGAGGGAACTCAATCTGAAAGCCAGCATTAAAGAAAATTGAAAGATATTTTAAGAATATTACTTTTAGAAATGCAAGTTTAGAATTTTCTGGATGCCTGTGTGAACCACGATCAACAACCTTCCAAAATGACTAAAATGTAAGACGAAGAAAAAAATGCATAACCATAAAAGTGGTTAACTGAGAAGACAAAGAGTGAAGAATAAAATGCTTGTCAAAAAAAATGTTAAATGGAAAAATCTGTCAGGAAGTTTATTTCTGAGCTTCAAATACCCCATCAGCAATTTACTCTTGATGCCTCCAAAATGTTTGTCATAACACAAGTGCTGCTGGGGACTTTTTCTCACTTTTTTTTCAGCAGACCTTCTTTTTTAGTGCTTAGCACTCATGCTAACAAAGAGTATGCCACAACCATTGAAACAAGAAGGTTTGCTAAGAGATGCAGAAGGGTCTTAACCACATACAGCATGTGAACAGGAGAAAAATTTATACAGCTTTGGAGAAACACACTGCTGTCCTATTTTTCCACTTTTGACCTGCAACACCTTCTTCTGCACATGCCTCATCTCATTTGGCTTTCTGACTTTATCTTCTTTTCAGTTCACAACGTTATGAGCTTGAAAACTGCCTTTATTGCCATAGGCACACTGTATCAGCCTGACCAGCAGTAGCCTAACCTGGGGCATCTACAGCCTCTCTGGGCAACCTGTTCCAGTGTTTCACCACCGTCATCATAAAAAAATTCTTCCTTATATCTAGTCTGAATCTACCCTCTTTGAGTTTAAAACCATTACCCCTTGTCCTGTTGCTACAAGTCTTGGATATATTTAGAACAGATGGACCCCAAATCATCCAAGTTGTGTCCCCACTGTTGTTAATGTAGTCACAGGGGGAGACAAGGAAGATGAGAAGAAGAACATGAAAGACAAGAGCAACTACCCTGCCACACCACAGGCCTTGACTTAGACAATGCTTATTTGAGTGACAAATGGAGAATCACAAGATGGACAAGGTTGAAGGCTTGTGACTTCTGCCAGGAGGTGAACGTCTCCTTCTCCACCTGCAGAGCTGCAACTGCAGAGTAGGTGATAGAGTCATCAAGTTTGCAGATGACACCAAATTGGAAAGAGCAGTCAACATACTAGAGCACAGGGTTGCCATCCAGACAGACCTACACAGTCTGGAGGAATGGGTCAACAAGGGCCTGATGAAAATGGACAAGGAGAAATGCAAAGCCATGCACCCAGGACAGAAGACCCCCTTGTCATGATACAGGCTGGGGGCTGCCTGGCTGGGGAGTAGCTCTGTTGAAAGGGCCTGGTGGGGCTGGCAGACAGTGAACTGAGCACGAGCCCACAGTAAGCCCTTGCAGCAAAGCAAGCCAACAGTGTCCTGTGTTGTATGGACAGGAGCACAGCCAGCAGCTTGAGAGGAGTGATTATAGCCTTCTACTCAACACTCATTAGGCCACAACTGGGTGCTGTGTCCAGCTTTCAGCCCCCCAATACAAGAAAGACATCAATAAACTGGAGTAAGTTCAGGGGAGGGCCATCAATATGATCAGGATCTGGAGCACTTGCCCTGTGAGGAGAGGCTGAAGGAGCTGGGCTTTTTGGGACCTGCACTATTTTATGGTGCTAAGTGTTAATTAAGCATTTATCTGACATTGTCAACAGACTAAATCTGGTTTAACAGACTAAGTCCAGGATCCATCTTCTATTTGTCTTCCAATTAACAATTAATAAGTTAGATTTGGGACTAGAAAGTGAAATAATAATTTCAGTTCTTTTTAAGTGGCGAGGGTCAAACTGGCTCTTGAAAACAGCACTTTACCCTGGAACCCAAATATCTCTGTGCTGTTGGGGCTTTCATCTATGGCTTTAATAGTCTGTTCTTCAACTAGCATGACTTAACCCCGGCTGGCAACTAAGCCCCACACAGCTGTTTGCTCACTCCCCCCCAGTAGGATGGGGGAGAGAATCAGGGGGGAAAAAAAGGTGAAAATCATAGGTTGATATAAAGACAATTTAATAGGACAGAAAAGAAAGGGAAAATAATAATAATGATAAAAGAATATACAAAATAAGTGATGCACAATGCAATTGCTCACT
>NW_009205659.1:37918-42250 GCF_000690835.1 Fulmarus glacialis
CAGCTTCTTGTGCACCCCCAGCCTGCTCGCTGGTGGGGTGGTGTGAGAAGCAGAAAAGGCCTTGACTCTGTGTAAGCCCTGCTCAGCAATAGCTAGAACATCCCTGTATTATCAACACTGTTTTCAGCACAAATCTAAAACATAGCCCCATGGGAGCTTCTATGAAGAAAATTAACTCTACCCCAGCCAAAACCAGCACACAGACAAATCACAATCTGCTCTGCTTACCATCTACTCAATAAAAGGTCTTAAGTATTCCAAATTCTTGGCTTTCTAACACCTAGGATTTGAGTCTGAGGAAATAACAATAGCAATATGACTTCTCCAGAAGGTTAATGTATCAATGCATTGCCAGCGTTGCTAAGAATAGAATAAAATAAAATACTCAAAAATCTATCTGCCGTAGTTTACCCGAGGCACTGGGTCTCGTATTTTGCATTTACTTTCAGTTTCCCTGCTAGTCAAGTTGAAGTATAATTTGCCTGTGGATTGCCAAACACAAGCATCTTAAAATTTTGTCTCTAGGGATAACAATGAGATGTATCATTTTTTTTGTGCCTTTTATGTGTTTGTTATTTTAAACTATCCAGTTTGAATTCATTATGGCTAAAGCAGCACTGTTCTTGCCTTGGTGACAGAAGTAAGGAGTCTAATCCCTTTGTTGCTACAGAACGGGAGGTAGTAGCCACAAAACTCTTTAAGATCAAAAGTAATCAGAATTAACACTTAAGGATACGCTACTGAGAAGACCACAATATAGTACAAGCTTACATAGCAAAAAATATATGTATGAACTCTGTTCTTCCATTCTTCACTTTTGCTACATAACCTGCACTCTATTTTCCCTTCACAGAGCTTTTGAGAATCACTACCAACCTATCACGATTGCACGGCCATTTTCACAAACATCTATAAAAGAAAAAAAAGTTTTAGTTTGGGGAATATGTGAACCTATAAGAAAAAGCTTTAAGATTCAAAGAATTTGGAAGTTGCTTGGAATTTAGGTTAGATGTAAATTGCACAATCTTAACTAAGCCAGATGAATCCTTTATCAAAGGTTATACTGACATTTTCAAATCAAACTGGATTTTTATATTTAAGCAAATAAAACAGCAAAGGCATTGTTCATTTGCATATAAAGGAAGTTTGGCTATATTATGGTACTTCCCATAAATGCTTAAATGGAAAACCATACATTCAGCTAGCCAGACACTATTACCCTAGTGTCATGTAGCTTTACAGTTTTAAATAAGGGCTGATATGTAGTCTCTGCCTCTTACAGGCAATCAACAAATCTCAGTAGATCACTGATGGTTCATAGATGTACAATATAAATGACCTGATGGCTTCTAAGTGGCTTCTAAGCCTACCTTATTTTGATTTTTTTCAAGTTTCTCTCTTCCATAAAGGCTTTTTTTTTGTCATGGATTAAACAGTGCTAATATGTATTACTGCAGTGTAAGTAGTAGAATACAGGGATTGCAGTGTGCTACTCTAAAACAAGGTTAATGGTCTTCATTCCTGTATGAGTGGCAGAAGATTTTAATACATAAAAATGGCAATGTAATAGAAAATGTATCACCAAAAAAAAAAAAAAAAAAAAAGGCATATTTCCGAATAAAATATGGCATAAATTAAAACAAACTCAGCGATTTTTTAAATCATTATGACTGGAATCTACCGTAAGGAGGAATCAATCTGGGTATTTTGGACAGGGTTTTTTCAATGTTTCTTTTCAAAGGCTCAATAGTTTTGAACAAAGTAAACCTTCCTATTCATAGTTGTGCTGATGAAATTTTGCTTGGTCTCAAGCTGCATAGATCAGTAGGATACATGATCTATGCCCACCGTGTTTGAAGACAGTCCTGAAGATAAGGTTCACTTATTTTCCCTTTGTATTGCAGGCAAAGGCATCTGCATGCTTTCAACCTCCTTGTGCCAAAACACATCTCCCACACATTTGCTCAGATCCTACTGGAAATGGCAAAGTAAAAAGGAAGGAGGCAGAAGATGGAGTGTACCTGGCTGCCTGCCAGGTTAAACCACGACACCTCTCACAGAACTGCTCTGGAAGGCTGCAATCCTTTGTGGTACAGACATCCAAAAATCTGTGATGGGTCTGTGGTGGTAGGATCGAGTTCTGGCTGTGCTGCTGAAGGTAGAAATTAATTTATGGTCTACCATTTTGAATTGTCTGCAGTACTGACTGCTTTTATTCTCAAGTGTGCCTGCTTCTGCCAGAACAAGATTTGCAGTAATAAAAACTATACACACACCTCCCAATAAGGTGCTCATAAAGCCTCTAATTAAGTCATTCCTACTCTGCCACTTTCACTAGTCTGTGGCTTGCTGGTTTAATATTATAAGCTTTGTTTTTGTTGATGAGTCTTCCTGCAGCCATACGTATCCATGTCAAAAAAATTATTGTTAATGCAGTTTATCTCTCTCCAGTGTCTTTTGTGAGGCTGGATCTTAGAAAAATCATGAAACATTCTTGTGCCAATCTAATTGACCTGAATACCTCATGCACCACCGGCTGGTTAAATCAGTTCATGATGCTACAGGAGTTAAAAATAATGTCTGGGAAAATTAGACATAGGTCTTAAATTTACTGATAATTTTTTGAAAATGCTGGAAGGTAGGTTGTATGCAGCTTTACCCACTGTGCTCCATTGACTTTTAATATGCAATGACTTTTTTTTTTTTCCCAGGAAGAAATTATGTGCTTTACCTGCAGTGAAACGGTCCTCTCAGTGTAGAATCAGATTAAATAAAATAATAAGTATGATGCTTATAAACTTTGTGCACTTAAAATGTATCTTCTAAATTTTGCATCTATGCCTTGGAATATACATTCATGTTATTAAATGTGCTCAGTAAGCTAAGCAAGTTTCTATATAATTAGTAAACATTTAGTGGCATTGATTTTTATAGCTTGGTTTTTGAACTCCTTATCAGTATTGAGCAGATGGGACATAACTATGAAAAATTATATTTTAAACATGAGTACTATACTTTGAATTATATTTGAAAAATTTTGTTCAGTGAAGCATTTACAAATACAATTTAACTTCCAGATTAAGGTTCAAAGTTAAGGTATTTTTCTCTGTTTAGCACAATGATATTTAAATGATGTCTGTAGCACATAAGAGGAATCAGAAAACAAAACCTATACAAAATAAAATATCTACTGTTTTGGAAAAAACTCTACTTAAGATTTTGCAATAAAATGTTTGATTGATTCTCTATTCAGTATTTAGCAAATCCTTTTTTAATACCAGCCTTAAATATATTGTACAAAGAATAATTTTTGATTGAAATTTTGTATTACAACGCAGCAACACAGTTTGTCCATTGCAATTTGTACACTTAAAGCATAATCTTTTCATATTAAACATCCTTCTGCAGTCTTTGACATTGAGTTGGGGGAAGGGAGATTAAAATTTTCTGCATAATCTACTTTTGTGAAAAAATTGTGTATAAGTAGGAAGTGGATCAAGAAGAATTGGACCAGAGGTTAAGGATGGGACCCTCTGGACATAAGCTCACTCAGGAGATGTCTGCATAAGTGTGATTAAGGTGCTATATTGTAAATAACTTCCAGTTATTTGTCCTTTAAGAACCTATTCTGTGTATTTGTAAATCTTTAGGGAAAATTGTTCTTCATTGAATAGGAAATCAAGCCCTTGAAAATGAGATTACTGGGACACCTGTGATATGTTTTACAGCACAAACCATATGTTCCCCCATCCTGAATCTCAAATTCACCCTATTGCCTTATGGCTAAACTATGAGCTGCTTTGTATTCTCTAGAATTTTCTCGTGTTTGCTGAACCAAGTGTCCATACATGGATTTAGTGTTCTTGCATTCTAAGAGACAAGTGCTATGCCACATACTTAGTTTCTCTCTCCTGTAGTCTCTTTTGCTGTTTCTTGAAATGTAAAGCTAAGCTCTAAAGGTCCCATTCATCATTGTCTCACAGTCCTGCAGCTGAACACACCTCTGTCTCACAGATATGAACTGTGACCAAATCAAAATAATAGTGTTTCACACGTTACATCAGTGTAAATGACCAGAAAGGGAAAGATGAATTGTGCCTTGGTAGGATGACAATTTTATAACAATATAACAATGAAAAGAAAAAGGAGGGAAAAGAGAAAAGGGAAAAGGGAAAATGGAAAAGGGAAAAGGGAAAAGGGAGAGGAAGGGAAGGGAAGGGAAGGTGTTATTGTTTAAACCCAGCCAGCAACTAAGCATCACAAGCTGCTCGCCCACTTCCCTCCCCCCAGCAGGATGGCGGGAAGAGGATTGGAAGGGTAAAAGTGAGAAAA
>NW_009205660.1:0-46547 GCF_000690835.1 Fulmarus glacialis
TTGAGGTGAGGGAGGCCGGGCAGGGATTAGCCAGGCGCCCCGAGCAGCGACCTGTGTCCATTCCCCCCCTATATCTTTGATATAGGCAGTCAGGTCTCTGGCCAGATCCCAGCAAGGTAGGGACTTTCCCAAAGTAGCTTCTGTGCCTTGTTTTGCACTTGAATGGCAGCTGGTGATGGTTTCATTGTGCTGTCTGAGACCTCCCTTTACGTATAGCTACTGGTTTCCAGGTGGAGCTTTGGTCTGCAAAACCCAGCATACAGCTTTTGGTTTCAGAGCAGCCTGAAAGGCCCATCTAGCAGGAGAGGGTGGTAATCATGTGAGTGAGAATCTGAATACATTTTGTGACGTTGGGTGGAAGGTTATTATAGGATTGATCTCTTTAATACACTGAGATATTAAAGAAGCCTCCAGAAGGGATAAGCTGACCCTGTCTTTGCCAATGTTTACCTGCTTTATTAACAGTAAGAGCTCCATCTAATCAGCCTAAGATTCCTCCAGGAGGTAATTTTTCTTTTCATGATGAAGGTACATCCAGTAAGGCTGCAAGAAATGAGGTGCTCAGCTTTCCTACATTTGTACAGAGAGGCCCAGAAAAGGAGGTTCCACCTGCAAAATCCTGCAGGGAAGCCTTTAAGAAATCCCTGCATCTTCAGTATTCAGGTGCTGAACTTCCCACCAGGGTGAGTGCTCAGGTGATAACTCTCTGCTTTTGATCTATTGGATTTTGCAGTGACTTTGGTATGGTGATGAGACTGCAATATCCCATAATAGATGGCTGTTTCTAGCAAGAGCTCTGCTATAATTGTATTTATGAGCAGAATACTTATAGAGGCCTTCAGGGAGCTTCAAGTGTAAAAACATTCCTATAACAACATATAGACAGCCAACAGCCAAGCAATTAATTTCTTGACTACAAGTGGTGTTTGGGGCTCTGTCCTGGTATACAACATCCATTAACACTGCAGATACTCGGCTGAAGGGAATGAGGGAGCTGCTGGCTGGACACTCAGTCTTTCCTCTGTGCTTTGTGTACTTAAAATTGTTTTTAAATAAAGTTCACTGAAGCTAAAGGAGACCACTAAAGTTCTGGTGTATTCTGGGGGAAAACACAGCTTTTTGTCTGTGGCAGTTTATATAGTAACAACCCTTCCTCCCGACTTGTCCTCCCAAAGGAAGAGGCAGGTATAGATCCCTGAGGTCCAGGCACCAAAATGGAAAGTGAGATCAGTTTTCTAAGCCTGCTTATGATCCTGACTTGCTGAGTATCCTCACGTCTGTATTTCTGTCTGATCTCTCCCTTCTCCCTGCACAGTTATGAAGGCCCAGATGATGCCATCATTAACTAGGTCTGGTCATGGCTCCACACCTGATGAAGTCAAACAATTATTAGTCCCCTTGACAGAAATCTCAGTGACTGTGTTTGTCACTACTTTGGCTGAAATTAACTTAATAATGGGAAATCTCACACAATTCAAACCTCCCATAGAGTGGCATTAATCAGCCTTGTTCTACGGGGGAAGAAATTATGTTGCAGTTAAAGATCACTTATTTACACTTTCTGATTAGTAGGGTGAGAGGAAAGGAGATTGTTTTCATCATTTTATGAAACAAAAATATTCAAAGAATTACAAAGTTTCAAATTAAAAATTGTTGAGAAAAGTTTTCATTCAGTGGACAATCTCTGCCACAGAAAATTGCTGAAGCCTAGGACTTAGCAAATGTGAAAGGGCTTCAACATCTATATAGTTAGTAGGATTACAAATAATTTCTGTGGTTATAATACGAATGGTTTCAGTATTATAAAGAAAAAAATGTATTAAGTATTGAGTTGTATCCTTCAAACACCTTGTAAGGTGTTCAAGCTCCTTTGTAAGGAGAGTCTCCAGTTTGGGTACTTCAAAGCTGCAAAGCCCTTCCCAGAGCAGATGTGTAAAGACAGCTGAGCCTATTTTGCTTGGTTTACGTATTAAACACAGACATCAGGACTTCGTTGTGCCCTTCTAGTTTCTCATATACCCCTGACTGTGTCAAAGCAGGCACTGCAACAGGTGGTGAAGGAAGGCAGAGAAGTAGAAAGTGCCATCTTAGGGCTTGGGACTGGGCTGCTCATCTATAGAGGAAGACAGTTAAAGGTATCTGGCTCCCAGGTAAAAGCCCGTACTATAGACAAGGCTTTTCTCAGAAGGAGCAACTCTACTTTGAGAAAATGTCTCTTTAATAGTCACAGGTTTCTGGGCTTCAGCTGGCCACCTGCAGCAGTCAGGAAGAATTTTCCCCCATAAACCATGTTTTCCTCATTTAGGGGGAGGGTGTTTTTCCTAATCTCCTCTAATGCATAAGGATCACTGTAGCTGGAGATGCAATGCTTAGTGGAGTGATTCTGTTAACCGAAGCAGCACTACCTTGAAGTTCTAAAGCCCTACTAGAGAGGTATGTGTGTGTTTGTGTTTGTAACTGAGCCTGGCTTGAAGTGTGCTGCTAGAAAAGTTGTTATATTTACACAGAATAGAGTTTGCAAATCCATATTGTGTTTTTGTTGTGTAATAAGGAGAAGACATTAAACATTTTCAGGGATGCTGGGATAATTAGCAAATGAAACTTGGAGAGAGAACCGTTACTGCTGGTGCTCGTGCTTCCTTTGGACTTCTGGTTCCTCTTTTGCGGGGTGGGATGAACCCAGGCTCCTCTTTGGCAGA
The DNA here is from genome assembly GCF_000690835.1 of Fulmarus glacialis. Taxonomy (NCBI): domain Eukaryota; kingdom Metazoa; phylum Chordata; class Aves; order Procellariiformes; family Procellariidae; genus Fulmarus; species Fulmarus glacialis. The sequence goes on from NW_009205660.1 coordinate 2,700, forward strand.
TGACATCCTATGGTGCACTAGCTCTCATCTGTATCTACAGACCCCTGGGAACTGTGAGTGCTGACTAAGCACAACAAACATGAAACTGGATGCATAACTAAGTTGGAAGGCATGGTTATAAAAGGCTGAAAGCCAAAAAGGTTGAAAGCTGCCTCAGTCCAGGTACCTCTGCTCTCTATAACAGCAGGCCATGCTCCCTGCCCAGGGAAGCCAAGGCACTGCAAGAGGGAAGGCTGGTGGCTGGAGGGAGGAGCGCCCGTGCAGAGCACTGCAGGGGGAGGATTTGTTCTGCTGGCAGAGGGAGGAAGGAAGAAGCAGTGCATGGAAGGGACCAGTGGGCAGTCCTGAAATGTCAGCTGGCCTTTGACATTTCACTGAGTTTCGTGGCATTTTGAGAGTGGGGGTGGCAGTATGGCATGGAGTGGAGAGATGTTAATAATAGCAATGATGTCTAAAGGTCAAGGCTGGCTAAGGATGCTGGTGTGATAGGAGGGGACAGGGGGTGCCTTCCCTAACCTAGGACAATAGCTTCTAGCCTTGCAAAGTAAATGCTATAAACTGAATAATTTTTTTTTTTTTAATAATAGGACATCTTGAAAAGTTTCATTGAGCCCACAGCAAACATGAGCAGCAGGTACTTGTGCTGAACAGGAATTACCAAGAGACTAGCAGTACTTAGGTCAAGCTCAGGTGATTGCTAAGGCCAGTGGAGGAGGACTGGCCAGGTAAAAGCTGATCAGCTGCAGCTCAGGGGTTTGGCAGCCAAAGCCAATGAATGAGGTGTTACTAAGGGTAAGAGGAAGCTTGACTGAACAGGGAACACATAGCTGAACTCCAGTGCTAAAAGGATGTGCAAGTGGGGAAGGTGATGCAGGATGAATAGAAAAAAAATTGCCCTGACATACAGGGATAGTGTCAGGAAGGCCCAAGCTCAATTGGAAGATTATATCAAGTGCAATAAGAAGAGCTTCTACCAGTGTGTTAGCTGCACTATGGGTGTGCTGCTGGATGAGAAGAATGTGATTCAATGACAATGAGTACAGAGAGGTGGAGGAACTCAATGTCCTTTTTTGTCTTCTCCAGTGACAATGTCTCCGAGACCTTTGGGCTTAGAGAAGAGGTTCAAGGAGGAGAACAACTACCGGTAGTGGAGGAGGACTGAGTCAAGGATCTCTTGGGAAATTTCAACCCCGAGTCCATGGGACAAAAGAGGATGTATCTGAGGTGGTGTCTTCCAGGACAAGAAAGATGTTGTTCATGGGGTTGGTGCACATGTGACACCCAAGGAGAGGCTGAAGGAACTCGCTTGTTCGGCCTGGGGAAGGGAAGAGTGAACCTAAATACCAACCTTCCAATACTTATAAGTAGGTATTGAAAAGACTGAAACAGGCTCTTTACTGAGGTGTTTGGTGGGAAAACAAGAGACAGTGGTTAAAGTCTGAAATAAGGGAGGTTCTGACTGGATATTAGAAAAGAAATCTTCTCTGTAAAGACACTAAAGTGTTGGAATAGGGGCCCAAGCAGATCATGGGCTCTCCTCCTTTGGAGGTTTTCAAGACCCAACTGGACAAAGACCTGAGCAGCCTGGTCTGATACAGGATCCGAGTCTGGAGATGGACTAGAGGACTCCTAGTGACCCTTCCCGACTAATTCTGTGATGCAGCTCATGTTAATCAGTGCAGTCAGGGTTTTAGCTGAAGGTCTCTAATAAAAGCTTTAAATGTGAGTCCTGATGTGGGGCTTCTCTGTGCCCCTCCTTTGAACTAGCTGGCATTGGCCTGTGTTGGAGATGCCTGCAGTTCTGCCCTGGCATCCCCATGCGGGGGCGGGGGGGTGAAGCCCTGTGCAAGGCTCTGACCCTGGTCTGCTTTTGCTGTTGCATGCTGATACAGCTGAAGAAAGTGCAGGTTGTAGAGGTCACTGGATCTGCATTTTCACCTCCCTCCCTTGCCAAAGCAACCTTCCCAGCACTAGCAGAGCATTGCAAATACTTTGCCTACTTGTGACTTTCTGAGATGGCCCCTTGAAATTGGTGCAGACGTCCTCATTGTCCTTCTCTTCTCTTGTGTGCTGGCTCAGCAGTTGACTTGAAATATGACTTTGTCCAGAGTAAAATGACCACCATTCACTCTCAAAGCTGGAGATTTTTGGCACACCTCTGTCAGTGCTATTGTGCCAGGTTGTCTGCAGATACTGAAAAACGCTCACACCCGGCTGGCTCATCAGTAGAGGATTTCTACCTAACCAACCTATCGTGGTTGGTTTGTGTGTGCTGGAAGTTTATAGTACAGCCCAGCTGCTGTGAAGTTGACTACACCAAGGTCTTTTCTTGGGATGCTGGTTCAGTGGAGTCTGGGCAGAAACTGTCTGACCAGGATACCAGTGGTACATCCCTGTACGTTTGCCACTGAGACATGCTGTCTCCTGTCCTCAGACTCCCAGCTGCCCCGTGGGGAAGGTGTTACACATGTGAGCACTCATGCACATCTACAGGATGCTGCAGAGACTGTTACCTCACCAGAGAGACCCTGCAGGGACTTGCTAGTCCAGGGGCCTTAAAGAAGGGGCTCATTCAGCTGCTCCTACCTCCACCTTGGGAGGCTGCTTGGAAGGTGCAGAGCTGCCTACCACTGGAAACTGCCACTAATTGAACCTTATTAAAAATTTACTTCTGTTTTACAATAAAGCTGGAGCATTTATCTTCCCCCAGCAAAACCATTAATTAACAACACAAATGGGCTATGCTGCCAGGAGAACAGCAAAGCTCTGACTGTCAATATGGTGACCTCACTGCAGCCCTTCCTGCCAGCTCTGCAGGGAAAAGCGGCCGCCCACGCAGCTCTGTACAGGTCTACATGCAGGTGAAAAGCTTCTGCTGGTTGTCTCTCATGGGGTGCAAGCTGTAGGATTTCCTGTTTCCTCCAGGAAGGAGCTAGGATGCAAGGATATGTCCTGGAAAATAATCTCTTTTTTTTAATGAGAACTAATCACCTGATTGAAGCAAGCTGCCCAGGAATTGGAGAGCATTTAAGGGCTAATGAAAAGGCCCAGATATCCCTGCAGGATATCCCCCTGTCCTGGGAGACATCCCTGTGGCTAGTTTATCTCAATGGGCTGTACTGCAGCAATACCATGCTTCCACCAGCAGATGTTGAAGAGCTGTCGCTGATATTCTTGCAGAGGTCGTTGTCTGTTGGGTAAAACCACATAATGCCAGTATCGTAGCTTGGGAGACCCGTGGGATTTTGAACACAGCCACAGGACTGGAGGATTAAGAAAAACAGGTCTTTCTTTCGGCTGAAGGTTCCTGCCCAGTTGTCCATTGCATTATGGTAAAGCAAAATGTCTAAGCATGAGTATGGCTGTTGGCTGGACATTTAGTGATCCGCTGGTTTTCCCGGGTGGGATTTGGTACTCTCAATTCCTGCATCCTGAAAAGTGCGCCAGTTCTACCTCCGTGCAAGAATTGGAGCTGAATCTGCATAAGATGCTGAGGGCTAAACCTCTGTCTTCCTGAGCAGCCTGGGCTGGGTGGGTAGGTCTGCTTGTGGGAGCAGGGTTAGGGAGCAGCGTTTTTCCTCTTCGCTGCGGCAAGCTGTTGTATCCCAAATTCTCCATTACCCTGGTAGATGGTTCAGCAACTGGAAGTGGCACAATTTCCCTCATAGATGCAATGTCCCGTCCCCAAGGAATTGCATCCCCCTGCACAAGCAAACAGCAAAGCCATTGCTTGCCTTCCCACAGGAGCCTGTTATCCCTAGACACCTCTAGCACACTGGCAGAGCAAAGGCATCAAGGAGAGAGGTGAGTACAGCCTCCCCCTTGAACTCCCCAGGCCAGGCCAAGCGGCAGAACATGGACCCTGCGCAGAGGGTTTGTGGCATAGGCTGGTTTCCTTCATCCTCCATTCCATTTGCAAACTTGCATTGCTCTTAAAGAGCTGCCTCCTGTTCTGCAGCCAAGTGTGAAACCATCTAGTACTCTGCTGCAGCTGTCTCCACAACCTGCAGCACCCATGGCTGTGTCTTTTTAGCCCAGGGTGGGAAGGGAGTAAAATTCCTCCAGTTACACTTGTGCAGAAGCAGTTGTGGGAGGGATGCTGTGAACCAGGTTTCCAATTAGGTGCAGCGCCGTGGCACCTGTCTGGATGTGACATGATAATGCACCTGCTAAACATTATAAGAAGCTTCAGAGATTCAATGTGACACATGCGAAGCAATAGCTGGAGTTTAGTCAACACTCCATCAGTTAAAAGTCTATATTTCCAATTATCTGTGGACAGTTTGCCTTCAAGGATAATTGGCTTCCCGCAGCTCTCTAGAACAGATGTCAGGGAGCTCCTTCTCTTCTGCAGAGGAAAACCTGGAATGGTTTATAGCATGCGATACTGTGGAGGTGTCAATGTCAGTGGCAAGGCAGGATTTGGGGAACAATTAGGTGCTGTCCTGGTGCAGAGCTTTGCAGAAGCACCAGCCTCTAAAACCTAAGGGGTGTTAGTTACCCCATCCTGCTCATGAACTGTTGGTCTTGGAAGCCTACACAGTGAAGCAGACCTGTGGCAACGTCCCTGTCCCCTGAGGAGACTGCTAGGAGACAGGCAAAGGACGGTTTGGTCATGGGGGGGGCTGCAATTGTCCCCTTGGCACAAGATCGACTGAAGTGACGTCCTGGCAGTATGACCACCCTGTCTCCCTTCTTGATGCCACCCATGGAGGGCAGGAAGAAGAAGAGGATATTTCATTTGAAAATGGGTATTTGAGGAACTGCACGTAACAGGCCTCCTGTGCACATGCCTGGGGCAGTCTTCAAGCCACCAGGCAGGCAAACATGGCCTGACAGACTTTGCTGACTGTTCACCACCTCCAGGATGCTCACGCTGACATCCAGCAGGCTGTCAAATCTGCACAGACAAGCTGCACTATCCATGCAGAAAAACTGTCCTGCAGAGAGAAAGCAGGAAATCACAGGTGAGAGAGGACGGTAGAAAATGCCCAAACTCCAGTAAGAAACTGAAGCTTAAAAACTTTCCTTGCAAAATTTAAATATCTGAGTGGAAAATTGAGTTTTTATTACAAAATACTGCTTCTGTGCCTTATGGGAATTGTAATTTCATCACTCCATGCTTTCGGTCTCCTCTATTGACAAGACTTGTTGACTAATCTGCAGCTTCTAGGAGCTGGTCCTCTCCTCCAAACTGTGTCGAGTCAACCGATGTCTGACACAGTGGCCTCTGTGAATGTTGAGAGATGTAAACATGCTCCAAACAGAGTGTCCAAAAAAGCCCAAAGGAGAGGGAGGGCTGGAGGCACCCCAGGAAGACTCCTGTACAGCACTTCAGCTCTGTTTCTGAATTAAAAAGTTTGGGATTCAGTCTCTGGACTTTGTTTTAAAGATGAAAAGTCTGCAGCTTCCAAAGGAAAAAAGCACTTTCCTGGTGGAAAAATTTATAGCCCAACCCTTTCCTTTTCCTCTTCGGAAATAAGTTGTGGTTGTTTTGGGTTTTTTTTGTTTTGTTTTTTTCTAACCTACAAACAGCACAGTGACACCTGAGACCGCTCCTCCAGCACAGCTAGAGAAAGGCCATTTATGGATGTGATGGCTTCCCCAAACGACCTTGGGAAGGCTGTCATACCACTGGGAAGGAGGACACTGCAGCACACGCTGGGAGTGCTGTTGCAGTTTTGGGTGGCAGCACAGGTCCCCAAGATGCGATGGAGGGATCTGGCTGCTGTGGCCATGAGGAAGGGTGACAAGAAGTGCATGGGGTATGAGAAGGAGCCCCAGGCTGTGCACATCCACAGGATGCTGGAGCAGCTCTGCCTAAACATGGGCGTTTCTTCCAAGGAATTATGAACTCGTTTGTGAACCATCTCTTTGTACATTCTACCCCTGAGGCATCAGGTTTTGGCACAGTACAGTGTATATTTGACTGTCATCCCTGAGGACCTCTAGACTGCTGCTCATCTGCAGTTACATGGAGAACCAGGGAAGGATGTGGTGCCTCAGGGCATGAAGGCAACCACTAAATATACCAGTTCTTAGTAATGCTTCCCATAAAGGGGGATGTGAGATAATTACCTAGGCCTAATTAACTAAGCCACCGTGAGCAGCATCACACCTGAGCAAGCAAAGGAGAGGCAAAGACACGTGTGAAGGCCCCTGGCACAAGCTGGCCCCCAGTTGGCTCTTGATCTGCTGTTATGTCTGAGGCTTGGCACCTGGTATCTGGAGATGTTGATCTGTGTAGCAGTTTTGTGGTGTACCTTTGCAGTCTGAGCAAGATCTCTGCTGTCCCCTGGTTTTATCAGCACTGTCCCTTGTTCTGATTACTACTGGATTGCTAATGAGCAAGTAATTGGATCCATGTCAGCAAGACGGCAATAACCAGGGACAATGGGCTGCATGTTCCCAAGAAGAGGAGCACAAGGAGGGCAGCACTCTGGTCTCTGGCCGTGGCCCGCTGCAAACCAGAGACTGTGATTATTTGCTATATGTGACTTCCTTTGGACTGTCCAAATCACAATGCTTTGTCCCTCTTCCCCACCCAGGTGCTTCACCCAGTGAGTGGGAACAGCCCTTTGCTGGCAACAGCACAGGGGCTTCACCCAAACGGCTGCAGGGCTCCCTTAGGGCACGTCCTTCCCCACCACACATCTGTGCTTGGCTATGGCATCTTTGCCCTGAATTTTACTCTCTTTGGTGTTTCCTCCTTCTGTGAAGACAACAACTGCATGGTGTTAGTGACCTGACTGAAAAGAGCAGGCAGTCCGTCGAGGAGGATATGTTTGCAGATTATTCACAACTGATCTTTTGCTTCCATCTGCCCGACTCTACCATCTGGGATGATCTTCATTCCTGCAGGATACCAGTGAGGTTCCTGGGCCTGGCTCTCACTCCAATTCATCAACAGCAATAACACGATCATTACATAGGAGCTCGCTTACTCAGGCATTTTGGCTTACCAGCATGGTGATACCACACGTTATTACCCTATAAACCTTCCTGTGCAGATAGATGTGCAATGACTGGATTAAGTGTCCCCAGCCTGCCTCCCATGTGCTCTGCCTGCAGCAATCCCATCCTGTCCATTCTGTGGCAATTCAAGGTTTTTCTCTGCTGTATTAGAACAGTGGTGTTGAATTTAATGTCTTTTCTCTCTCGGCAAAGGGGCACATGCAAAAGCAGACTTTCTGCTCCCATCCTTTGCCTATTTTTCAACCAGAAGAGTAACATTTAGCCAAGTGATGTGCCCTTAGTTGTGTAATCAAGCTGTCTTTTGTATGTATGTGGTCATGCGTTTAGATAAAGCCAGGTGGTTCCATAAGAAACCTATAAAATATTCTCGACATATTATAAAATGTAACACAGTGCAGCACAGCTTGAGAAATTAAAAACCCACCACTAAAACCAGGGGGAAACACTTTGTGGCTGGATTTTTCTCTTTGGGATGTGAGAGACTGAGCTGAGCTTTCTCTATCAGATATGGGAAATCTTTATTTCTGATGCCAGGGCAAAGCTGAGAAGGTTCAGCTTTCCTGTGAATTAAAAGTTTTCTGTGGGCAGGAGTTACTGACATAACTGATAATTACCAGAGCCATGGCTCCTAATCAAGGAAAACAGGAACTGTGGTGGAATAAAGCACTTCAGTTCAATATATGGGCACTTTTTTAACCATTTCCTTGCTATTCCTGTTCCCCAGGTCCTGTATCATCAGCTCTGTGGGTGGGAAGAGCAGGCAGTGCTGTCTTGCTGGCTCTGTCCCCCAAGGGTTGAGGGCCATGCACAAGAGTCCCCATGGGAGCAGCAGCTCTGTTTTGCAGAGGTATTCAAGGTTTAGAAATTGGGGCTCTCTTGAACTGTGAATATCACTTTGAAACTCCTCACGCAGCTGTGTCTGCATAGGACTCGACTCCCTGGGCTCTTTGGTGCAGGCATGTCTAGGTGAGCTGGTCACCTGGGCTCCACTGACTGCCCAGAGACAGCTTCTGTCAACCATCTTACCTGGGATGAGAAGACGTTTTGGCTCCAGTGCAGATGTGTATGTAGTGGAGAGCTGGTGCAACAGCACCTGTCTTCAATGCCAGTAAGCTCAGTGGTGCTCAGCCCAGAGACAGAGAAGGTCGGGAGGAGGACTCTAGCTTCACAGCCTGGATCTGGGGTATTTTATGGCTCTGCTTCAGCCTGGTTCCTTCTCCCCAGATGTCATCCCCTCATCATTCCTGCATAAAAAAATCTTCCTTTGAGTCACTTTTCCACAGGGTCTTGAGCTCATCATGACTCTAGGTAGTACCACTGTCCTTAAGGAGAAGTAGTGGTTTCCACTAGTGATTGGGAGATGGGCAATTTCAGCATGACTTCTTTGCATGAGCTGGGCCTACCCTGGTGAAGGGAGGGGGCTGTCTGTGAGTGCCCATGGGTCCATGGGAGGAAGAGATGCCACATGACAGAAAGTACCTTGTTAAATGCCTGGTGGAGAGATGCTCTGGAGAGGGAGAGAGGGAGTGATTGCCTTCCCTGTTCTGATGGTTGGCTGGAGAGACATGTAACATGAGCTCTTGTGCCAGTCCTTCTACCACCACTTACAGCACATTCAGAATTCAAAGTAGATAATAGAAATGAAACAAGGAATTATTTCCAACTGTACGAAGAGATTTTGATCAAACCAGCTCCTCTCTCGGGAGTCTCACACACTACCAAGAAGTTATGGTGGTAGGCAGGCAAAGGTTCTGTTTGTTCCAGACTACTGGGAGAGGAGGCAGAGATGATGGGCATCATCTCTCCCACCATCCTTTCCTGCAATTCTGGCCTTTGGAAGTGGTTCACACCTGTGTGTGAGCCACCAGTGTCCTCTGCCATAGCAAGCCTTGCTCTGCAAAGATGTGATTGACACCGAGAGCATCTCTGTTTAGCTGAGGATCGAAGTTGCAATTGCTCCCAGAAAAACACTGCAGGACTCCAAGGGAGAAATGTATGACTCCTGGGGACAACATGACCAAGCTGCATCCAGCTTTATGCAAATTTATTTAGGCTTCATCAGTGTTACTTCTAATTCCTAAAGTCCTTGCACCCTGAACTTCATGGGGTTGTGCTAATGTTACCAGAAGATTGTTTCTGGAGTATGTAGCTGTTTAGGGCTTACAAAGAATTTTTTCAGAAGCGAAAATAAGACTCAGCCAAATTGCTAATATTTGTACTGACCTACACATAAAAGCAAACCATTCCCCAAGTCTAATTATGCTTGGAAAGGACCAGGTTTTATTCATTTTTCACAAATCTGATGGATATTGACTTAAATGTTTCTACTGGCAGGACACAAAATAAAAACAACTCTGTTGCTAATTGCTATTTAGTCAATCAAAACGCTGTGATTTTAGAAAATAACTCAGAGTGCTTCATAGTATTTTGGAGTGCTAAAGAGAGCCACTGGCAAATGTGGAGAAAAATAGTCTCAAAGCTTAGTGTAGGATGGACTTGGAAATACCACTGCAATACAGAGCCCTGACAATGGCCTCTTTCTTCACTGGGTTGGTAGTGGAAGGCGAAGTGGCTCATTAGACACTTACAGATTAACGCAGTCATCACCATTGCTAGAATAGTGTCAGCACCTGGGGGCTGTTAGGTCTCCTTTGGAAAAGATGGGGTTTTTTTTTCCAGTTTAGTAAGTAGCGCAGCTAACCTCAGATTACCTTTGATTCCTTGTATTGATAGTCTCCAATGCCCAAACACACACAAGCTGCTGAAGTCCAATAAAAATACTCTTCAGGGCAAGGATCCAATCACAGTGTATTCCTGTCCAGAGCCGGGCAAACAATTAGGATTTTGTATTTCTTGGGCCAATAAAGCCATCATTTTGGGTTGAACAGAATATTTCGCTAGAACATACCAGGGAATGTTTAATTTCTGTGGTGTTGGGGTGTTTTGTTAACAATTTTTTAAAAAATAACTTAAGCTGTGCAGAAAAACTGTAAAATTTTAGATCTTGGGGGCATTTTTAAAACTTCGTCTTTTGACTGAAGCAATTTGACAGCTTTGCAAACTGTTTACATCGTCTGTTTACATATATATTTTCTGGGGGAAAAAATTGTCTCCAGCCAAAATAACTAACCAATCTATAGCTATGTTACAGATGGATCTGGTACTGCTAATGCTGTGTGATTCTCCTACTTTCAATGGCATGTGCTTTTGTCACACTTTGAATGATTGCGCTGATGTTTCCCATGCCAACCATCTTCCTCCTCTAGATGAGTGTTTATATGTTTGTTTTGAAAGTTTCATAAAAAAAACAGTTCAGCTGTTCTTGAAAATGGGGCCAGGGAAAGAAAAAAGAATTCCTTTGCATGCTACTCTTTTTAAGAAAGTCCCGTAGTACCTGGGTATTAAGGGTAATCCAACTTTTGCCGACCCTGTGGAAATTCAGTTTGCTTTAGTCTAGTCAGAAATGCTTGAAAAATCTCATTCTAAACAAACTGAGCAGAAGTTTGTTGGTGTTCACAAGCTAAACTCCCTGAAAATCCCATTTGTACAAAGCACAGTCTGTTCCTTCATGCTTTTTTTCACGTGACGCTGTGGGGTCAGCATGTGTCCTCAACTTGTCCCTTGTCAGCACCAACCTTGCTGGCTCCTGCAGGGCTTTACATGGTGGAGGCTGATGAGTCTCCTCCTGGCACCGCCCTGAGACAGCGGTGCTGCTGCCTGACCTCACCTGGCCCTGGATGTTATCTCAGCTGCACCTGTGTAATGCTAGAGCTAAAATCTTGCTGGAGGTGAACTGATGCTGAATCTCTTTTCTCTTTCCTGTCCCTTGTTGCAATTGCAGTTGTCCCCTCCAGATACATCTCCCTGCCTTCTGTTGCAATGTCTTGGCTACTCCTGAGCAACCGAGGCTCAGCACGAGCCAGCTGGTAGGCTTGGCTGACCTGCCCAATGTGTGGTTTTTAACCCTCCTCAGGCATGGCTCACCAGGGAACTTTCTGGGACAACCATGTGCTTGTGCTAAGTTGGAGCCTACAGGGCCGATGGATCCCAGGAGAGTCCTCATCTCTGCACTGCAGTTTGCAGAGGGTCCTGGAGCAGATGATTTATCCTGGTTTCCCTTGTGATATTCCAGTACCATGGGTGAGAGGGTGCACCCAGGCAGGTTTGGTTCCTGGCCAGCTGGATACGAAAGCATGCAGCTGCTGGTCCTCTCTGGACCTGACCCAGGGCTCCAGCGCCTGCATGGCTTGCCTGTTCCTGGCATCAACACTCCTGGGGCACTGCTTCGGGGAGACTTTCATATCTGCATAGCACAAAAGCAAAGGGAGGGAAGGCAGCACCATGAGCTCAAGCTCTGATATCAGATCTCAGCTGGAACATGTGCCCCTGTTTGTCCCAGCTGCAGCCTGGCTGTGGAAGTCAGGAGCTGACAGATTGCTCCCATATGATGCTGGCTGCAGAAACTGAGGTATCTTTGTGCCCTAGAACAGGCTGCTGGGCTCTGGAGGAGTCTTGGTCCTGACACTGAAGTGAAGCACGAGGCTGGTCCTGCTGCATCGTCCCAGGCAGGAGCTGCTCTCTGCCTCCTCTGGTCCCAGTCAGAGCAAAGTCAGCAGCCATCACATCTGTGCTCACTCCAGCACGACTGCAGCCACCCTCCTGTAAGGCCAGCAGTGGGCAGAGAGCCTCTGACCTCAGCCAGGGCAAGAAGCAAGCACAGAGCTGCAGAAGCTGCTGGGCTGCAGCATCTCTTTAGAGAGAGAGCAGTCTTCGTAAGCTTCAGCTAGATGTTATTCATCAGACTCTGACACAAAGGAAACCTTGGGAGGGGGACAAAATCCGGGAGCATCAATCCTAAAGAGTGAAACTGCAAACATTGCCAAAGAACCAACTTTCATGTAGTTTTAATTCAGAGAGAAATCTGGAGAATCTGTACTAATCTACATATTCAAGAAAACAAAATGGCCTGAAATGTAGTGCTACATTTCTTTAAATACTTGTCTTAAAATTAATACAGCAAGTAATTAATCACAGGAGTTGTGAATTCCTTGAAAACACTTTCTCAGAAGCTTCCTTCCCATATAACGAAGAGTTTGAATTCTGGATTTAACCACAAAACTCAGCCCTGACCTTTAGCTATGCAAGTGCAGTGGCATATCCATAATACAACTTTTCTGTGTGTTTATGAGCATAAACATTTAGTACATAAATCTATAAAAGATAGGCAATATGTGAAACCCCTTTCCCTGGGACTACGGAGTGTTTGAGCTCTGTGTGAGAAGAAGGTGTGGTCAATTTATTTATCCTAGACAACGACAGAGCTGTGGCAATTTGAAGTCCTTGTCATTTGGGGAGGTCCCACAGGGTTTCTCTATCATTTGCCTTAAACCATGATCTTTCCCAAGCGCCAGAGTGATGAGAAGGAGCACATGTGGATTTTTCCCTCACCAGGCAACATACCAGGAAAAAGTTTATTTAACGCAGAGAAGATGAAACTTCACCTTATCCATCACTGCTGTTCAGAGCAAAATAAAGGCACCAATTGATTTTGTGTTAGAAGGTAATTAATTGTTGTGCAAAGCCTGGTTTAGAGTTTAAAGGCCACATTACTACAGCTAGGACCTCTGGCTGTGTCAGCAGCATCTGGCAGTTGAGAAATGTGAAGAAAGGAGCAGAGTTTGCCCTGAGCAGCTAGTCTGTGAGCTCCAAAAATAGGCAGAATTCACAATAAGATGATGAAGGATGGAGTGAGAACTGAGAAGGTATTAGAGCACGTAGCAGTAGGACCTGTAAGACTAATTCTCTCCCATGCCAGTGCTCGGTGCCAGGTTGCTCCTGATTTACACCAGCAGGAGAAGGAGAGGAGAGAAGAATTGTAAGCAGTGATCCCAGCAGGACCAAGAGCCAGGTTCTCTGTGGGCAACCTTTGCCGGTCTTCGGTCACCCCAGCACTATGCTACTGACTTACACTCATGGTTTGCATGGTGCAAGCACCACAGCAGAAATCAGAGCATGGATTCTCCGCAGGCTGCTCTTGACTGATCTCTTCATGTGAGTTGCCTGCACGTGTTTGGCAGAGCACTCCCTCGGTTCATGCCCCATAGGAAAAGCTTGCAGGACTGAGCACTGTGTTGAGCACTCAAGCTCAGCAGGGCTGAGTAAAGAGGAGGCAGGCAGGAGGCAATCTCTTTTTGAGATGCATGTTTCCCTGCCCTAGGATGCTTGCTTTTCTTCAGCAGTCTGCTCTGAGCCGTGGCTTGGCAAAAAACATGTTTCTACTGCCCAGAAGATGGAAGGCAAAAGGGACAGACCAGGCAGGAAGGTAAGTGAATTAGTGAGCTGCCACCTAATGTTTAAAGGGACATAGGGAAGCGGGGGCTGAGTTTGAGATGAAGCAACAGATACCCCCTGTCATGGACCTCTTGTGAAAAAACAGCTTATGGTTGAATGTCGAAAACTTCATAGGAAATTAAGATGTTGATCTTTGACTTATAAGGACAGGCTGAAATTTATGGCAATTAATCTGTTCAAGTTATGATATAACCTGAAAGACCAAACAAGAGACGAGACAGTCTTTAGATGAAATCTCCTTCCTCCTACTCTAGTAGGATTAGTGTCTTTCAAATTAGCCCATCTTTTGGTCTCGAAGTATAAATAAGACTTTTCTGAGCTCTCTCTTTTCCATCTCTACCTCATGTCTCATTATCGTCCTGGCCATCCGAAGTACTGTCATGTGCTGCTGCATCTGGAAAGGTTGGTTTGACATGCAAGACTCCTTATCCTATTGCGTGTTCATTGGTAGGTTTCACTTGCACAATTAATCCAGAGTGCTGACTTCAATGCACATTTAGAAAAAAGATATTAAAAAATCACGTTCTGTAGTTCTGGGGTTTGGCAAGGAGCTTCTCACGGCCACATGTTGTCTGGAGGTGGTTTCTAACTACCCAAGTGAGTTACTTCATGAGCTGCAGCACTGCTGGAAGGGCCTGTCACATTACAGGCGAGGTATAAAACTGACCATCTGTGAAGCTTTGCTCTAAATCCCAGAGTCTGTCGTAAAACATTCTGCCTGATTAAAGCCCCCAGGATCTTCAGCTGGAGGAGCCCTCCCCCATCTTTTCCCCATATTATAAGGCACTTGAAGTCAAACGGCACCCAATTCCACCCCAGAGCATCTGCATCTTGGTAGTGCATGGGCTCCGATACTTACATAGATCAGGTACTTTAGCAACCCTTTAAAGTGAAAGTTATGGACTGTAAGTGGGTGCTTCAGCCCAAGCAGCATATTTTTCTGAATAAGGGCAGTTCCGCTGGACAACAGGCATAAATGTCAATAACGTTGTTTACTCATAGGGCTGTTCATTCAATAAATTAATTCAGGTGTTGGCTGGCTCTGAACCAGGACTTTGGATGTTAAGTGCAAAACCAAGGAGAAGAGCAAAGTGAAAAGGGCAGAGATCTGCAGGTTCTCCAAGCAAGAGGCATGATAAGCTACATTCTCTTTTTCTGTGAAGACAGTATATTTTGGGCTAGGAACGTTCAAAGCAACAACACGTAATGGACAATTTACCCTACATGTGCCCTGGGGTCTGGTTTGGACCAGCTGTTCTGCTAATGGCCCTACTACTGGTAACAATGTAATGTCCTATTGATTATTTATCCATTGTTAATAGAGTTATATATTCCCAGATGAATACTCCGGTGTAACTGCAAGCAAGAGCATCTGATGTTTGACTGAATGCAAGGATTGCTGCAGACACAGGATCCAGAGCCTAAAGGGTGATAAAGACCCTTTCCCAGCAGATTTGTAAACAGGGAAAATTCATTCAGCCAGGATTAGAGTTGGAAGGGGGGGTCCTAAAAAAGGCTATAGCCTTTTCACTGACACCAGCAAGGGTTCATAGGCTCTGGTACCTTGGTATACCAACCTCCTACCTGGTCTTCTGCTGTCAGACATGTTCACAGTCTTTGTGCTGTGAACACACACAGGAGGAGGATTTACATAGGCAATGCTGTCTGGGAAAGGGAATGCTATCTGTGGGGACAGAGAGGGTATTCAGCTTGGTACTTGTAATTTGCAGGCCCTCTCCTCCAGCATTTCACCAAACTCATGAATCTTGGGTCAGTCCAGCCTCTAAAAATCACCATACCTGCTCAAAATACAGATATTTACAAAATTGCTCTCTCCCTACCCCAAACTCACCTTTTCCAGCCTTTCTTTGCAATCCTGGGGTTGGAAAATGTGCTTTGATCCTGCAAGACGGCATCCTCTAATAGCCAGTTTGCCTCTGAGCAAATTCAGAAGGGCACACAACGCAGGACAAGTCCCCTCTCTCAGGCAGGAACCCTGCAGTGAGGGCAAAGCAATGAGCAGTCTGTGGCGCGAAGGGGGCCTCTGCAAGCAGGGTGGGTCACATCAAGCCTGGGGGCTTGTCTGTGTCTGGCTCCCAAATATACTCTCTGGCTCTCCAGCCATGTGTGCTGGCCAGGCATCTCATCACAAAAATAGTTCCCACCGATCTCTTTGATGATCCAATTGCCTGCCCCAGTCTGTACACACCCAAGTGCTATTTCAACCAATTCTTTTGGTAAAATGCAATGAGAGCTATAAATCGTGTCAGCACTAGCAGGGCTGGAAATCTCCCCCCGCACCCAGCCCAGGCAGTCCTATGGAAGAGGGATGGGTTGGCTGAGAAGCTCCTAATGAGGACTGGATAGAGATGAGGGTCTGTACAGGGGCACAGTTGCTTTTCCAGCATGGGAGAGCCCTGGATATATTTGCCAGAGACCGAGGCTCAGCCATAACCCTTTCTCTGCTCTCCCCATTCCTGGGCGGCTCTTGCTGAAGGATCTGCATTTGTCTGAAGAGCCCATCAAAATGCAGCAGGTAGGCTTTGCTGTGAGAGTACATCGCCTGGCTGGCTAGGATACGTGAAAATGTTGTACTGTGCTGTAAACACAAAACTACATTTGTTCAGAGGCAACAGACTCTGTATTTCATCACTCTCTGTCACTGGAGCTCTGCAGAAGGTTTATTGCAGAATGGATGGATCACCATGGGAGTGGGATATTCCTTCTCTGAAGAGGGGTCTGTGTGTATAGTAAGTCCTGTTCCCAGGGTTAAGGAGGATTACTACTGGTGGTAATGCAAGGCACTCTCCAAGGAGAAGAAGACAAGGAGAAGGAGCACAGGGTGACCTTGCTAGCTTCCCCTTTGATTTCATTGCCAATCACTTTGTTCAGCATATCATGCTGCAAGCGCTGCTCACTTTGACGCCAGTGCAGATGTGAGTTCTTGGCTGTTCTGCAAATCAGGGTATGAAGCTGGTCACCCAGAAAATGAAGGGTACATGATTTGAGACCACTTGATAGCATCTTACTTTAAGTCACTTGCGAAGAAGCAGATGTGATCCTGTGGGAGGAGCAGGGACAGATGGTTTTTTTCCAAACCTGTGTTCAAAATCACAGTCACAAGAATTTGCAGATTTCTTTATGACACAGCCCAGACTGATTCCCAGGCAAGTCCAGCCTGCTTACTGAATAAAAAAGGTGTTTTGCGTAAAAAGCAATGAATAATCATATGATTAAACTCAACCTCCTAAGAAATATTCACAAGAGGCCTTACTGGTGATCATGCTGGCAATCTCATTTTTAACTACTGATTGGCTTTGCAATCTTGTATTGAATGTGGGGTTGTGCGTGTGCCTGCCTGTGCGTGTGTGTGCATGGATGAGCAAGTGCATCCACGTGTCCATGTGCGTATGCGTCTGCCTCCGCGTACATGTGTGAAAGTTTCTGGAGTTTTTAAAGACTAGAGGGAAACCCCAGACATCTCACAGTATTGGCAGGATGCAGCACTGGGTGGGCAGTGTTTGAGTGTCACCTCGGTCTGCTCTCACTTCTGTGCTGGCTAGCGGTGGGGAGAGCGGAGGATAGCTCCTTCAGGGTAGGAGAGGAGGAGAGTCCCTGGGATGTGGTATCTCCTGTCATATCTTGCAAAGATGGAGGGCACCCCTCAGCCGTGGTCTGGCTGTGGATCTGCTTGTTTTCCAGCACCACAGAACAGACCAAAGGTATTTCTCAAGGAGGTGAAGCCTCCGTGAAAGAGAACAGAGAGAATAAAAGGAAAATGCACCTATACATCTCTTTAAAGGATGAAGTAGAGTTGTAGACTCTTATCTTGCCTGCCTCTTGATGTCACATTAAGACTCAGCTATGCCGTGAGCAGTAGCTGAGGCTTTTGAGTCTTTCTCGCACAGTTGAAAGAACTGAAAACACATGTTTGAGTTGCTAATTAGAGCCTGAGCCAAGGTCTGTTGTAGAAATCCTGATCACTCTCTTGTTGCTAGCAACAGAAACCAAAGCAATCCCTTCCTGTACATGCCACTTTTTCCCTGAAGAGCAGCTCTGGGATCCTTTGCTGATCTCTGGAGTGGTGTTTGTTCAGCTGCAGCTAGAGAAATGTTTCCCCTCTGTTGCAGTGGATGGGAATTCAAAATGCAATTAACTGGCAGCCCAGGCAGGAAGCCAGATGTTGGTGTCCTGGGCAGTGCCTGTCCCCCACGGCTGGCCAGGAGCAGACTTCTCCCAGAAGCTCCTGTATCTCAGCAGATACCACGAAAACCCAAGTTCGCTTGTGAACAAGAAAATGTGAGCTCCACACATCAAGGGCTGCCTTCAAGTGCCTTCAGGACCTCATCTCAAGCCCTGTCCCTCCTGTCCCCATGGTTATGTAAGCTACTTCAGTAGAGTAGCTTATTTATTGTAAGGCACCCTCTCTTCTTCCCCCATCTGCCAAGGAAATGTTAGGGCTCACAGCCTCCCACAGCGTCTCTATGTTACCTGCCATGAGGACTCCGACTGCTCCCCTGTTCCAGCCACTGATGCTAGTGTGAGCTGGAGCACGCTATGGCCTTTCCACACTGCAGGAGACACCTGCCCATGCAAAGGACCCAGCTGCACTCAAAAGAGCATGCCATGCATGTCTAAGGGAACAAAGGTGCGAGGTCCTTGGGTAGGGCAAGGGGTCTTCATTGCTACTGTCCTGGGCACCAGGCCCCAGCAAGTGCTTATTGACAAGGATGTACCAAGCGTTTTAAAAGCAAGGAGGCTGTGTTGTTTGTACTCCTCCCAGTGTATGAGTAGTTCATATGATGTTTGATGGTGGAAAATTAACCTTTCTACTCTGCATGGTTTTGGGCTTTCTTGGACGTAGATGCCAGGGAGAAGTATGTTCTCATGGTATTCCTGACTGCAGAGGAAGGCAATGGTGTCCAAGAATTAGTCCAGGACAACTTGGCAGCAGAGCTATGGGCGTGCTTGAAATCAGGGCTGAGATCCACTGGGACATCCTCATATCTCATGTGCTGCACCTAGACTCTTGCCAGACAGAAGCAGTAGTACAAGGTGCTGCCCAGTCTCTTCTCCAGACCGCCTCGGTCACCTATCCAGAAGGAGTAGAAGGTGACTTCATGGACTGCCCAAGGTGCAGTTTAGTTGCACAGCTGAAATACAAGAATGTAGATTGGTCAGCTGGATAAATAATAGAGCCAACATTGGAGCTAAATTTGCTAAGGAACCCCCTTTTACCATGCTGTAGACACATTTACTGAGTAATTTAACATGAGCATCTTTCCAGGTAAAATTTTCCATGGAACACTATATATAAAGTCAGGACACCTGAAAATCCTACAAAATCTGCAAATTCACTCCTTCATCAAGAAGCAAAGTACACAATCAACAGTGCATTGATTATATGTAGATACATCCAATTCTGTCTGTCTGAACACACAGATTCAGTTTTGAGGGCAAACCAGAAAACAGTGCAAATCTGTGAGCTATCTGTTTGCCTTCACATTTAATTGCCATTTCTCAGTTCTTTAGTATCTGATGTATTTTTCACCTTTGCAGTAGATCTCCAAGCAGTAAGCATGCATTTATGATGACACATTTGGGAGTGTGGATCCTGCTGTTAGAACAGTTGAATTGAAAAGGATTTATTAAATATATCAAGAACAATTGATCAAGGTCATTTGGGGGGAAGTTTTCTTGGGCTGATACAGAAGAAATAGATACAAAAAGAGGATTACCAACTGAAATCCAGGAAGTGCCCAGGTACAAAAAGACCCTTCAAAGATTAAAAGAACATCAAGCACAATATACAGCTGCGTTTGTGCTGTCCCCTTGGGATGAGAGGGAACGTCCTATCAGGCAGCTGGCATGAACTTTTTGGGCTTTGCTCTTCTTTGGGAAGACAACAATGTGTTCTTGGCCCTGAACTCCTCTAGAAACCAAGGAGTTGTCAATGCTTGGCAGGGTCCCATATTGCCATGAGTTCATGGAGACTGTTTTGGAGGTGTTTGCCCATGTATTGCACACTAGCAATACTAGCACTGCTTGAAGCTCCCATGGGGTCCCCAATATGTAGAGGCAGCATCTAACAAAATACCTCTCATGCTTCTTAGTCAGAGAGTTTTGATAGCTTATTCTTTCACCTGATTGCATTGCTCTTTACTTGTCCTGGCCATTAATTGCAGGTCTTAATTTTCAGCAGTGTCTAAAGACAGATCGTGATTGGATGCCTGCACCTTTCAACATTGTTTTCTCTTTTAAGCCATGCAACTTATGTCATTTCAATAGTGCAAATACAATTTAGAAAACAAACTAAAACCAATTAAAACAAACCTTTATAATTCCTGTAAAGGTATTGGCCACGGTTACAGAGGTTTGTATTATGTATTTTGGAACTGCGAGGGCTTACAACAGAGGCAGAGGCATTATTCACCCGGGGCTTATCTCATTCACAAGGCAGAGAAATGTTTGACTTTTGATTTCAGGTGAAGGACACACTGCAGAACCAGATCAGTCTATCTCTATATCTTTGATTCATGAGCCAAAGAAATATATATTTCATCATTTGGGCTAAACTCATTGGGATGTTTGAGGAGAATCAAAGCAATTTGGTTCAAATAACATAGCAAGTACGTCCTAATTATTTTTACTGCAGAAGCATTCTCTCCTGTCCCTCAGTCTTGATTCACCCCCACTGTTAAATGCAGTACCTTTTCCAGGAAAATGGATACTACTCTTCCTACCTAGGTCAGAAGTGGAAGGGAATTTGTAGATATAACACATCACAACCTGCCGTGGTCTGCGGTGTGTCATAGCAGGAGGAACTGGAGGAGATTTACCCCCTCAGGCTGAGGCAGGAGGCTGCTACTTTCTGGAGCCAGTCACACATGCAATCAAGCCCCAGAGTCTGCACCACAGCAGGAGATTTCTGCTCTGGCGAGTGGTGAAGGTGGTACGTGCTGCTGATAGCTGCCTCCCGTGACCTACAGGACTAACAGAGGAAGCCCCCTTTCCTGTAACAGGGTCTCAGACCTTTAAATTGTAGTATGGGGCAGTACGTTTCATGCAAACGGGCTGCAAAGTGACTTCCAAAAAAACCCAGCTATATATATTGCCAGGGGAGCTGCTGCTGCTGCGTGTTCCTGAAAATCCATGGCTCTGATACGTGAAGCCAGCTTGCCAGGGAGGCTCAGGATTCACACATGAGTGGGTAGGGAAGGGCTTTATTCTGTCCACAGTTTACAGCTCGGAAATGCCACGGCTACAGCTCTCTTCTTTGCTACTTTTATTGTAGGGAATTGCAAAAGGGGAAACTTGTGCCTGAATAGATGGGGTAGGGTTTGTCACACACAGGGATGTTCTCAAATACCAGTGAGATTTTGCAGCTAAAAAGGTACTTAAAAATGACCATAACCAAAGCCCAGAGAGTTTTCCACAGTGGAAGGTCTGGTTAAGAGTCCTTTGCTCCTTATGATATTTGCTTTGTCACAGATTCAAGGTGCTGTGAACTCAGAGGACAATTTAGTTCTGCCATTGCAAAACACTTCATCAAAAGTGTCTGAAGGTGATGAAGTCAGGCTTTGCACAGCTTGTTTTCTATCTGTCTCTATCCCCCAACTCAGATATTAATGCTAATAGATTAGGGAGAGATTGAGCTGGATCAGATAAATATATTAACGCATCATCTGCATACAGCATTAAGGCAAAGCTCTTTGAGCCCTTATAATGCCAGGGATATTTTCATTTTTGGCATGTATTAGATGCCAAACATCCAGTTGCAAAATCAAATGACAAGAGAGCGAGATGTTCTTTTATCACTTTTCTGCCCAGGGAAGTGACTGGATATGAGGCTTTTTGCTGCTACTTGGGAGAAAGCAGTTAAAATAAAGGCAGTATCAGACCAGGGATCTACCTGGCAGCTGTGAAGCCAGGATTCAAGACATGCTAACCTGCTAGGACATCGATGGCATCAAATTTGCATGGTTTGTTTTCCTTAGGATTTTCTGGGCTGAGTTTCTATCTCCAGAGCAGGGGAAGAGAACCAGAGGTTTGCAGTCTGGCATGTCTTGCGGAAATTTCCCAAAGACTTGCAAGCTAGTTAGTGAATGTGGTCCCAGGCATGTGCTCCAGCAAAGGTCTGAGGGGCTGGACTGTTCCCGGTGCCCAGCTTGGAGGATGGCACTGTGTGTCAGATGTGTGTGGAAAGGGCCTGGCATGCTTGTTTCCAATGCAAGCTCTTCTCATCACTGCAGGGCCATGGGGTCTCACTCCCACCTACACGCAGCCTTACCAACTGCACTGGACACCCTCCTACAAGTACCAGTCCTGGCCTCTCACCATGGCACTGTGGGGCTTCTCTGTGTCTGAGGACTAGCAATAAAACCTCCAGCATTGAAAACAGAGGGGCTCAGTAGTCCCTTTGATCCTAAAAGCCAGGATGTGGTCTGTACAGATGGTGGATACCTATTGCCCATGTTCATTGCATGAATACCAAGAGCTTCATCTGGCCTTTTTGGCCCAGCAGGACCTCCCTCACTGGGATGCTTCTGGGCAATTTCTTTCAGGGGTGAAATGGCACTTAACCAAGTGGTGATGAAAGGGGTGGCTTTGCCTGTGCAGTGCTACATGTTGGGTGGATAACCACTCAGCTGATGAGAGGTACTGATGTCTACTGCCCAAAGAAGGCTTAGGACATCAAAATTGCCCTTGCTGGGCAGCTTGAGTCCGTGACTTCTTGGGAGAAGCTTGTAATTGCAGCTCTGGAGTGAGGACTCAGAGAAGATCAAAAAAAAACTTCTGGTACACTGCGGACCATCAAGGAGCCTGGCAGGATGGAGATACGGGTGGTGGTGGCTTAAGTGCCCAGACTAGGTGAGCTCTATTACACTCTATTAGTGACTAATACCATAAGTCTTAATGGCACTGGTGTAAAACTTTGAGCTGGATAGGTAAAATAACACATGAATTACTCAAATCCTCTTTTTCATTTACAATATCAGATACCATCATTGCCAGAATTGGATAGAAAGACCACACCACTGGATGTGTCTTTAGAAGGATGCATGTGGGCCTCCACCCACATATGACAGAACCACTTTGGCACGCTCTGAAAACAGAGAGACGTGGAGTGGTGAGTTATGACTTTTTACTGAAAAAATAAAAAGAAAAAAATTTAAAGTTAGGGGTTTATCAACACCTTTCCCCCGCGTCCCCCAATACATGCTTCCAGTAAATATTCACACTTCCTTAGAGATGCTCATTAAGACAAAAAGAAAAACAATTCTGCAGTGAAAATAAATCTTGGCAGAAGGAGAAAGAGTCACATCACCTGCCTCTAGGTGTCTGCCTTGTATTTCTGACAACCAGGTTAGAGAGGTCTTCTCCTATGAGGGCAGCCACATAAGCTCAAATGGAGCTGGTGGCAGTGGAGAGGTGATGAGTCCCACTGATGTATTGACCCACTGTGTGTACCCCCGCACTGGGTACGCGGGGCTGCCTGGGAGCAAGCACTGTGCCCTGGGGACGACCAGGACCTGCACAAGGCAGGCACTGACCCTACTGCAACTGCATTCCCGTGAACGTCCATGGGCATTTCACTGTCTCACCTTGACCAAGGTTTTGCCTGCAGTTAGGGAAGCAAGTAGAAATACCAAATGTTAAGAAAACTCCACTATATTCCAACACAGCTAAAAGCAGGGGCAGCTGGATGAATGAACACAGGTATAATACATCAGGTATTAAAATGTGGGAAGCCAACATGGGAATGCAGAGCCTGAAGACCTGCAAACTTGGCATGGTACAGGGGCACATGCTGAATGTCCTGGTGCACTGATGGAGGGTGGCCACACTAGGTCTCAGCCCCACTTGCTGCCATCTCACTGCTCCTGACAAGGTATGATCTAAGTGCGAGAGGCACCTGTGGGTTTAAACTGATCAGATTTGCTCTGGGCAGAGGCAGAAGACTCAATAGTCTTTTAGCAAGTGGGAGTTAATGATTTCTTCTCCTTTGCTTGGATTAACTGGCTTTCTCTGGCTGGAAGTGTAAATGAAGCTGTCTTTCTAAACCAGGCTAATTTGTGTTGAACTCAGTTGTCACAAGTCAATTATCTGCCATGCTGTGGAAATTGGGGCCAGCTGGTTTGCGATGAAGGACGGAGGGAATCAGCATGTCGGCTGTGCCAGGCACCAGCCCGTCCTCTGCACCCTGAGAAGGAGGGGGCTGCCCTCGGGCGAGGGAGGCATTCCCTGGAGAGCGCTGCCTGCTCCCCGGCTGCAGCGTGCATCACTCCCGGGGTCCTACGGGGGCCGTGCCTGCCAGCATCCTCCCAGTGTTGCCCACCCTGCCAGGCACTGCAGAGCTGGGAGCACCTCCTGCCTGGGGAACAGTCAAGATCGCCAAAGCCTGGGGCCTGGAAAAGGCGATGTATGAATCTGCAGGGAGACTCCTGCACTGCCCTTGCAGACTTCCCAGGAGCCAGCTGCCAGGCAGGCAGGGCGACATGCTGTGACAGACAGCGCTTACTGATGCTCAGCTTTGTTTGTAGCTCTGCTGCATCTCTGTAAGGAGAAGGGGTGGGGATGTCCTTCCCTGGGGAGCTACTGAGGCTGCTCCCACTGGAGAAGGTTCCCCAGGTTGCAGCAGGTAAGCGAGAAAAGGGTCAGACTTTACTGCAGCTCACACAGGGAGATAAAAACCTGCCTAACCTATAACCACCAAGATACAGTTTATGATAAGCCTTTTTCAGCTCTCCTTTGCCTTTCCTAATTGCTTTGAGGTTATTCTTTTAAATAAGTTAATTATTTGTTTATTCTGATGAAAACAGGCAATATTTATCTATATTTTTAGCTTGAAAGACTTCTAGACTTTTCGGAGGCCTCACTAGAGGAGATGGCCACAGCAGATGCACTGCAGAGCCCTGCTTAATGTGGTGTCCTGTTACACGTGCAAGTTATAGAGAATGTTTCAGCTGCAGTTTCTGAGAAGTTAAATCCATGGTTCAGGCATGGTGCTGAGGAAGAGTCTACTCTGTTCGCAAACAGTGCCAGGGGCAGCTTGAGAGACCTGTGCATCCCTTCAGCAAACACACAGGCAACTTGGTTGTTGCTGTCCTCAGCCCGCTGTCTGCAGAGCTGAACCCTGACTTCCGTGGACCTGCTCTGGGATGCAATGAGTGGGGAAAGTCTGGTGAAGGCCAATGAAGGTGCCACACAAACTGTTTGTTTTATTCTATGGGTCCATCCAGCCTGCCATTTGCAGTCCCTGTTATGCTGCCTGTAATTGCCTTCCACCATGGTAATGCCACGTCCAAGTCAAAGCTGGCTATGAAATCCGCTGCTTGCTGTTTTCCAATATTAGCACTGACCTGGGAGAGAGCAGACGCACCACCTGCATGGTGCAACTCCTGCTAATACACACCTTGTCTCTTCTGGCACTGAAGATGTCATTTAAGATGTCTGATGTAACACTTTTCCTGCCATTAAACTGACACTGGTGAGATCTGGAGAGTTGCTGCAAAGCAAACATGAAGGTTGCATATGTGATCAACGTAACACTTGGCTTCACCCAAAATTGGGCAGTTGTTCAGTGGTACAGTGGCCTTTTTTTACCTGCTGTGCAGCTCAAACCTCAAATACATCATCCCATCCCCCTCCTCTTCCACATACCAGTCACATCTGCTCTGGTCTCTCTCCGGCATTAGCTCTCTGGCATTCCTTTTCATTGCTAGTATGACAAGGAAACCTCTCTGAGGACTGTGGCAGCTGGAAAAGCATCTGCAGGAGTGATTTGCAGGGTGTCTGTTGGTAGCTGGAAGGCTGGACAGACAGATTTTTTCCTGGCTCATAGCCTGAGTTCATAGGGTTTTCAGGCTATAACAGGCATGCTGTTTCCGCAAAGCTTGAATCTTTGATGAACAGCTCTGTCCAGCGAGAATACACTGTAAGAGCCTGAGCTCTGAATGCAGAGCTCACTTCACCAGTGCTGGGTGCACCATGCATGCAAATGCCACATCCAGAGATAAGCAATGTGATTTCACAAGTTAGGGTCTCCAAAAGAGGTGACATGAGGAGATGAGGAAGCCGGAGCCTTGCTGGGGTACGGCTGCCTTTCCTGGGATGGATTCTTGAGTGAGCAACAGCTTTCGAAGGACTCCTGACCCCATGAAACTGTTAGCGCAGAGTGATCACCCAAGTGCAGAAGCTGGGTCCGTTCACGGGAAAGAGCCTTGCACTGCTCAGCGGGGCAGTCAGTTCCAGGGACAAACGCATCTCGATTTGCAGATTAGCTCTGTGTAAGCTCTTTGTACATCTGTTCTTCAGAGAAGGCTGCAAGCCAAAGCTATGTGGCTTAACCAGGCAATTAATCCTTCTCCTCTGCTGCCTGGCTGCAAGTGGGGGCAGAGGACACCTGTGAAAATGACGTGAGGGCTGGTGAAATGACTTGCCTGAAGTGGAGCAAACTTCTTTGCAGAACTGCATTTGTTCAGCGTTGCCAGAGCTGTCTGCATCCTGGGGAGGAGCATGACCAGCCTCTTCTCTGCATTGTGATGCAGAGCGCTCTGAGCAGTGTCTTCGGCAGAGGTTTGCTCACCCTGCAGGGCAGGATGGGTGCTTTGGGGAACAGATGAAGCGCTGGTGTAACCGAGCAATTCCTAAAAATAACCCAGTGGTTCTTGGCAAAAATTTTCTTGTTCTTGCCCGGAATATGGAAACCTTTGCAGACAGACAAGCCTGTTTGGCCATACCCTGCCACCTGCAACCATGGCCCACCCTCCAAGCCAGTCCCTGCTCAGAGGCAGTCCTTAACAGAGCGTGTGGCTGATGGAGAGAACAGGTCCTGCCACCATGGCATGGGCTCAGTCTGGAGGAAGTTTCCATGCCCTTGCAGATGGAGCAGAACACACAGACGATGAAGAGAAGGGAGCATAGGTGACTGGATCCTCTGTGCTAGGGAACCTCTGAGGACAGGCTAGAGGAGACTACTCATCAGAAAAGTCTCTGAAGTATTGATACAGCTGAGCTGTAGGAGAGCAGATGGGAAATGCCCTCCTGGGCCCATCCGGACTGATCTATGGTGGTCTTATAATCCCACAGTAGGCATCTGCCTGGAAGAGGTACAACAGTGCAGCACATACATGGGTTCTGGGCTGCCCTAAAAAGAGGATGAACCACCTACCCTTCTCCCACCATGTTCCCCCACCTGCTCCTGTTCAGCTGCAATTGCTTGGTGATAGTAAAGGTAACTCTATATTTCTTTTTGAATTGTATAAAACTTTTGCTTTTCAGTAAAAACTTTTATGGAGAGGGATGCTTAACGTTTGTCCCAGTCCAGATTCCAATACCTGTCAGGGAGGCTTGCTCTAGCTTTTCCATCCCCCATATCACACTGCCGCTCCCCCACCCCCGCCCCATGCCCTCTCGCTCTGGGTCCTTCTGCGCATGCACCCCTGGGAATGTACAAGTGAGAAGACACCGGCAGCCACACAGCACCTCCTCCGCGCCACCCCAGAGGAGGTGCTGCTGTTTGTGATAATGAAATGTGTCACGAAAGGGAGGCTGGAGAAGAAAGAGAAGAGAGAACAGGTAGTTGGGCAGCAGCGCTGTGGCTGTGCAGGGGGCCTGCGATCTGCAGCCTCCAGGCAGGCTCTTTTTGCCTCATCTGCTTGCAGAAAGCTTCAGAATAACCATAAGCATCCAGAATAACCATGCAGCTGAAAGCTTCCAGCAGCAGCACTGGGTGTTTCCTCTGCTCCAGCTTTGAAGTGCAGAGACTTAGTTTGTAGACTGAAGCCGAGAAAGTGACACCTGGATCCCTGCATGGTTCATGCAGGAGCTGTTTCGGCACAGGATCTACTGATCCTGCTCTGGCACTGTGATTGCCACCCCTGCTCTAGCCTTGTCTCCCTCCTTTCCCAGCCCAGGCATTGCAGCACTAGTCTCTGTTACACCTTACCTGGCAGGACCTGTCTCAAAGACCTTCTGTGTTTCATAAGCAGGGGAGCTGAGAGCCAGCTGCTGAGCAAAAGCAAACTCATCCATGAAGTCAGTGTGACTGCCATTCCTGGACTGCTCTCCTACTTCTGAGGAGGCCAGTTAGGGTGGGAAAGCTCCCAGCCCCTCACCGAGGGCTCTCAGCTCAGCTGTGTGCCCTGCGGAGGTGCCTGACTATGCAGTACAGAAATACCTTTAACTGACATCCCTCGCAGAATGAGAGGAGAGCAGTTCAGATGGTTTAGTGGCCTGGCAACCCGTGTCCTCATTTAGCCATCAAGGTTAATTGGTTGCAGGTTCTCTGGCCCTTCTAGGAGCCTTAGCACCCTGCTAACGTGAGCTGGCTGTCAAACTGGCTGTCCCTGGAATAAAACTAGCCATACTTATAGAGCACCAACCAAGGACTAGGAGGGTCCCCATGCCTAGTTTTTCTCCACATCACAGCCCTCAGGATTCCCTGCTCTTGGCTATGCACAGAAACCTGCCTGGGACTCACAACCTGAAGCATCCTGGTTAGAAAAGTCTTCCACATTCTCATCGGCGTGTGGTTCAACTCTCAAGTGTGGCTGAAGGACAAGCTCCTTGGCAGCCCCATCCCACCACACTGCCAGCAATACCTTTGGTCCTGCTGGTTCTGCCACTTCCCGCAGAGGGGAATGAACCAGGTTGGGGTGCAGCAGGACACAGTGAGTGAGGACAATCTGATGACAAAAATGTGGCTGCACTGGGAGAGACTGGAGAAGCTGCTGCTTCTACTTTTACCCAAAAGGAGAGCTTTTTAAACTCCTGTGCTCATATGCTCTGGGCAATGCCTTATTCTGTTCTGACAATTAGCATCTATATAGGAATGGGAGCTGGATGACTCAGAAAACCTCTCGCACAGGTCACAAGACAAACTTTCCCTTGAAAACGACAAAAGCGAGCTGGGGGACAGTGCTGAAGAGCAGGTTTTGAGGAGGGCTTTGGCATGCCTGGTGCTGCTCCTCTAAGGGCAGGCTGCTATCAGCTTTTCTGTGAAGCAGATCTGCAGTGTCACACTGGAGAGTACTCGGTCATGCTTGGAGTGATTAGGCAATGGCAGCGATAGGCAGGTTGCACAGAGAGCAGAAGAATACTCCAGAGAACACGTTCATCTAGGTGGGAGCTCATGGTTAGGATGCTTTGAGAGGAGGTCATGAGGAAAACAGCTATCTCATGCCTACATGAGCAATTAGAGCAGAGGCTGCACTAACTTCACAGAACACTGTAGTTACTGCTAATCAAATCGAGCTGCATCGGCTCTCGCTGGAATAATTGCCCATGGGAATTCAGAGCATGTCCGAGCACTCAGCTCATTAAGTGTGCAGGCTGCAGGCTAGCACCGGCCAGGCGTTCAGAGCATCTGCTTTCACAGAGACCCCCCCATGCACAGCCAGCCTTCATCTTTTGGGATGTCAACGGCACTCTGGCTGCTGAGATCCTGGGGCCTGCCCCAAAAGTCTCATTTCAAGAGAAATGAGAAAGGTTGCTTTTAATGTGGATCTTGGTAGGACCACAGACATGAGTGGAGGAAGGCACATGGTTGTGTGTTCCTGGATTCAGGTCATCGTGTGACAGTGAGGTCACACTTGTGTCGCTGGTCTAGATAAGCAGTGAGCATGTCAATCACTGTGAAACCTGACATGGAGAGGGGAAGTTAAGCAGCTGACTGTGCAGATTTGTCTGTGGAACTAATGAGGACACTGACATTAGTAAGACTAATTGGCTGGATTGATTAGAAATAGAAAATAGTAAAGCTAAGAGATTTGTACTACTCCAGCATACAGTTTCCTGCCACCATGAGAATAGCTGTGCGAGTGACAGAGTATGTTTAGTGCATGTTAAGTGTGTGAATGTACTGTGAGGTCAACTAGTAAATACACGGTGCAACGTGGTGGAAAGGAAGCTGTATGGAAATAAAGCTGCACGGAACAAGTCAGAACTCATAGTCTTTGGCTTCCTAACCACAGGTCAGCTGGACTCTCCAGGTTGTCCCCTGACCAGCAACCCAATGGCTGGGTGGCAATTCTGTAAGTGGGCTGAGTTTGTAGGTAATGAGGTGAAAGCCTCTGGCTCATGAGAGGTGCAGAACCTTGAGGACCAAAAAATCTGTCCCCGGTATTTCAGGAGCAGAAATCAATACTGCTTTTCTTCTTCCTCTGTCAGGATCCAGATGATTATCCACGGCATGTTCTGCACAGTCTTTTTTTAAGTAAAGATTGTAGCCTCTAAAACAGGCCCCAGAGTAAAAAACTGTCCCCGGAGAGCAACTCAGCCTCCTGATCCTGGTCTATGTTTTGCCAAGTGAATCCCCATTTGCTTTCGGCAGGCTCCAGCACAGCTGCCACGCTTCTTCTGCAGCTTTTTGTTCCTGGGGGGCAGCTCCGTGGGGCTCTGAAGCAGCTCAGGCACTGACTGCTAATAGCCTCATTTGTGTATTGGTTTTGACTTTGCTGGCAACTGTTAAATATGCAGGGCTCTTAACTTGTGCTCGGGTCCACACCCTTCTGTAAACGTGAGTCCAAAACTGCATTTGCATCAAGGATATTAATTGAGGCTAAACGAGAATACCCTCACTAATGAGAGGTGAACTGCTGCTGCTGGAGGGCACCTTTCCTCCAGACGGGAATTGCCTTTGAGCAAGTGGTGGTTTTCTGGGCTGTATTACCCGCCTGGAAGGAACCGCTAGCTAATGGATGGAGCTCCCCATGGTGAGGGCACTAGCCCGAAAGCAGGAGGTCTGGTTTTGCCTCCAGTTCTCTACATCAACCCATCACTGCTGGCTGTGTGCTCCTTGGGACTGAGTCTCTTTCCTCAAGTCTGTATTTATAATTCCTCACAGAAGAAGACACAGTGCTGGTCTGCATAGGGTGAGAGTGCCCCTGGGGTCGCAGCCTGCAGAAATACATACACACTCCCAAACAGCTTTATTGGGAGACCAACAACTCTCTGATCCCCCATCCCAGCTCCCCAGCAGGGACTTGTCCTGGTTGCCTGTGTAGGACAGAGCCATGCTGGGTGACCTCCCATGCCATGGCCAGAGAGGGGAAATGGAAAGATGCCTGGAAGTCTCCAGAAGTCCTCTGGCAGCCACAGTCTGGTGTCAAGCCAGGCTGGAGACCTTGGCTATAGGTCACTGCTGCCATAGCCCTTTCTGCAAGAAGTGATGGGCTGCTGGAAGCAGGTGGCATGCATGGTGGCTCACCTGCAGAAAAAACCCTTGGAGGAGGTGACTGGACACCCTCCTAGGGGATGTATTTTAGCCAGAGGCAAGCCTTTGGGCTTGAGGGTGTCCTGATGGGATTATCTACCTTGGGTGACACAGGAAATCAGACCAGATGATTGAATGGTTCCTTCTGCCTTTACCATCAATAAATCAATAAAAGATGCAATTGAGGTATTTTTGCAGAGGATGTATGACACTAGTTCCGTGGCAAGAGAATAGCTCAAAGCAACTTCCGAAACATGCTTTGTGTTATCAAAAGCAAAAAAGTTTTGAATTAAAAGATGATTCAAGCCCTGGGAAGTGTGTCAGTGTGGATGGCTCACCATCCTCACCCATTTGCAGCAAGCACTGTGGTGTAGCTTATGAGTGAAAGGCAGTTTCTCTGGAGCAGTGTATCAGGCTCCTTCATCTTGCTCATCCAACTTGCTAGTCAGTCCCTGAATCACACAATGGCTCAGAGCTTCATCCGGTGGCTGACCATGACTCAGAGGCCTTAGAAAGTGCTAACATCTGCTGCTACCTGCTAGAGTCATGACATCAGCTGCACGATCCCAACTAGTCCCTACACTTGTTCCTCCAGGTTATCGTTATAATTAGTCCTACTGAAATAGCCCCAGCAGAGCTGCTGGCGCAACACATATATAACTGCAAATGGTCAGACGTATTCGCTCCCACATGCTTTCCTAGCAGTAAGCAAGGTCCTGAAAAAAACCCACAGCCCGTAAGAAGCTTGAAAAATACTTGCCTATGGACTTCCCAATTTCTTATGGGCTTTACTTCCCACTGACGGCAGGGTTAGAAGTACTGGTGACCACTTACATCCATCCATGGGCTTTGCAAGAATGGGAAATTAAACCTTAAATTTAAAGGACTGTTTGCAAATGCTTGCTTTTAGTGGGAAACCCTGAAAAATACTTGCACAGATTTCTCTCTGCATCACCAAGTCATGTTGCACTTTATGCTCCCAGTGCCTCCTGCAGAGCTTTTGCACGAATCAACATCTGGGCCATAATTCATGTGAGATGTAACTAAAACATACCCAGGATATGTATCCTAAGGAAGGAAGATTTTCTCCAAGCACGTGTCTCTGGAGGAACTGCCTGTCACGACAGCATTGGCTTCCTGCACTGGGGACCTGAGCACAAGCCCGGAGGACCCCGCCACAGGTAGGAGAGCTGTGTTGGGGTGTCTGCAGTGACGATATCCCCTCCTCACCCTGATGCTCCAAAATGCCACATCCAACCCTTCAGGGTCCTGAGTGCACCCCAGTGGGCTCCAAAGCAACGTTATCACCAGAAATGCACTCCTTCCTCCCAGACATCTTTGCTTTTCTGCTTGCCATTTCTCTGCTCTCTAAGCAGTGTTCCCTAAGGATATATAACTGAGTTTTATAATGAAGCACCTCTCACCCAGCACATATTAAATAAATTTCAGTTGCCCTTTATTACACAATAATGATAGTAAGATTTAATTACCTCTGCACCCAATGGGGGCATGAATTTTAACCAATATGACTAAATCTTCCCAGTAGTGTAATTGGTGTTGTCTGCAGTTGAGGGTCATTTCCAGTGCATCAGTGGGTGGTGACAGAAAAATCATTCCTGAGGAGCGTGGATCCCAAACTGAGACCATGGGCGGACTAAGAGACCGAGACAGGTAGGGAGCAGCTGATCCGAGGAACCCAATTAAACAATGATGCTTAGCGGAGTTTCAGATCCATGTCAGAGGTTAAAGTTGCAGGAAAATGTGTGAAAATCCAGGAGCTCATAGAGATCAACCAGGCCAGAGTCTCTGTCGGCTCTGCCCTAGGACTGTGCTGCTCTCTTCACATCTACCGTCATTTTCCACAATTTCAAATAATTTTTTTCAGGGTAAAGAAAACAGAGAAAACGCATTCTTTGAGTGACTCTGTTTCCAGGGCTTTTTGACGTGTCTGTTTTGATTCACGCTGAAAACTGTGTCACCCAGATACATCCCAGGCACCGACAGTTCACGCTGTGCTTTTTACAGTGTGAAGAGAAATGAATTCTCCAAGAGCAGAGGAAGGGAGAGCAAGGGGAGAGCTGGGGATGGCAGAGCCAGGATGAGTAACCATCATCCAAGCCCTTCTCCAGCAGCCACGGTCTTGCTCTGGCCGTGCCCTCTGGGTATTACTGCAGCTGAAAGGAGCGCGAAGGGCTGGAGCAGCATTTGGGACTCTGTACTGCAGAGCAGAAGGTCACAAATCACCCTTAGCCCTTTGGAGAGGCTCAGTTTAAGCATTTTCTGCCCAGAGCACCCCTCACAGTTTTGCAGGTAGTGGTATAACAAAGAACCAGTGTAAGATTCGTTCCAAATCTTTCAGACATTGTCAGTTTTGTCCTGCTCACCAAAATATGATGCAGACAGGTTCAGTTCAGTTATCCTCACACCCAGTCCTTATGTTTGCCCTGTTTCAGGTGCTCCTTCCACCACCCTCCTCCTCCATCCTGCCTTGCTGCAGCCTTGATCTCCTTTGTCCACATTTCTCCTGGTGCGTTGTTTCCAGGGGCTCCTGCCCTTTTCTTTTGCCTCCAGTTTTGCCAAGTATCGTGGGATGACATGGGGCTGTGAGCTGTCTGGTTCCCTGCAGGGCTCCCGGGGACCTGAAACTCTGCAGCACCCTCGGGGCGCCTGTCCCAGCCTTCATCCTTTGATGTGTTTGTGTGTCAGCGCTCGCAGGTCATGCTTGGTTGCTGTTCTTCACCAGACTCCCACTCCAGATCCTCAAAGGATTTTCCAGAAAGGTAAAATCAGCTCATTGTATCAGTAAACAAAAGGATAAGGCTGAGAGGACAGGGTTAGCAGGCTTGTGTCTTATTTTCACTTGCACACTTCATGTGATGAGAGTGCTGGGCTGCAGGCAGGATGCATCCCAGGCTTGTGGGTCTCCTGCCTGGAAACAAGTCTGGCCCTTGGCTTTTTCTGCTCATGCAACTTTTCATCTGAGCTAGTCCTGAAAGGAGTCAGTGAGGATATTTCAAAGCCTACGCTGAGGTTTGCAACTTGTGATTCAGGCCTTTCCATTTCATGCCAAATTTCACATCTTCATTTTCCAGTCACTATTCCTGGAAAAAGTGAATTGTCCCTCTTGTTTTCTCCCCCAGGTCTTTTGCTCGCTTTTCAAAACTGAATGATAAAGAATTAGCCAGTCTGGCAATTGGGGCCATGAAGTGCTGGCAAAGATACCATGTGAATCACGTGCTGCCATTTATTTTCTCCTGCTGTATTTTGGGATGCAGAACATTTTCTGGGTGCCGAACAATGGCCATAAGGTCCTTCCAGTGGTGCACTGGCATCCGTCACCCCTCTGTAACATCCCTGGGTGACCTTTGTGGCAGGAACCACGGGGGTGGAATTTCATC
The DNA here is from genome assembly GCF_000690835.1 of Fulmarus glacialis. NCBI lineage: Eukaryota > Metazoa > Chordata > Aves > Procellariiformes > Procellariidae > Fulmarus > Fulmarus glacialis. Next base: position 36,642 of record NW_009205660.1, read on the forward strand.
CTTGTCCATTTACGAGGCATTGACCTATGCTGGGGTTCAAGCAGGGCAGCACTGGGGTGTGTGGGGAATATCTGCAGAAGGATCTAGTGATTCAGTGCATGTCTTTCAAGAGCTATTATTTTGGGGAAGCAGTAGGAAATATCCATGTGTCGCAGGCAGAGTTGACCTGCAAAGCCCAGTTGCCACATCAAATATTCCCAGTGCGTGTCCACCCCAGATCTGCTCCTGGGGTCAGCACAGCCCAAGTACACTGATCACAAACCAGCTGTTGCTTCTGTTCCTGAATGCATCAGGTGCTCCTTCTCCGGTGACTACATCTGTCTCTGTTTTTCTCCCTGCAGTCCTCACTGCTTGGCCTTCCTGCCACCCCTACCACTCCACAGCACCAAGTCAGTGCATGTGTGGTTAAAAACCCCTAATGTATTAAAACAAGGGAAATGCCCCATAATTTCTTCTCCCTGCAACTGCTGGGTAATTACACCTGAACTTCTGAAACAATTCCAAAATTAAGGAGATAACAGCCACCCCACAGATTATAATAACAACCTTCTAGGTTGAGGAAGAGCTTATTCCTGGCTAATTACTCTAGGACTGATTAGATGGAAACTTGTGGTAGTCTGGCTAATCATGGGGTCAGCTCTACTGCAGGATGACCTGTCACCAGGCAGCATTTCTCCAGCTGCTTCCCGTGGCCTGCTTGTCCCCTCTCTGTCCCACCCTGCTCGGTTCTTGTTACGAGCAAAGGCAAGTAGAAATCTGGCCATGGGAATACAAAGAGACATGTCTAACAGCACCCATGGGCTCTTGGGGTCCAAAGTTTTTTCAAAGCAAGCATGGCACAGTCACTGAAGTCCCCATTCGCTGTAATGTAGCAAGCCCCGTGGAGAGGACTCCCCTGTGGCAGCAGGACCTGGGGCACTGGGGACACCCGTGGCCCTGCCCACTCTCCTGCAGCAGTGACACTTGTGGCTGTTGGTCTGCAGTGTTACAGGGATTAAGTTTTCCAGATGTTCTTGGCATGTGTTTCTGACCCATGATGGGGAATTACACCCTCGGCACTAAAGCTGCAGAACTGGAGAGGTCCAGCTGGTCCTTTATCTCACCGTGTGATGCAGGCACAGGACGAGGATGTTCTGGAAGAAACACAAAGCAGGAGATCAGGGGAGGAAAAGAAGGAACGGAAAAACATAGATGAACAGCAGATAGAAACCTCTAAGCTGAGCAGGGTGCGGTGGGCTGCGGAAGAACTCTGCAGAGAACAAGCCTGCTAGCCGGGGAAATGCTTATTTTAGGGGGTGCAGCATCACTGGGGAAATACCTGCACTTCCCCTGGCAGCAGGAGGAGCTACTCCTTCCAGGCTGTTTTGCAAAGGTCCTGACTGTCCTTTAAAGAGCCAAGATCCCAAGTACAGCAACATGAAGTTCAGACCAGGAGAATCAGGGGGAGCTTACGAGCCCACTGACACTGCCCTCAGTGCCGGTGCCAGCAAAGGCCAGGAAAGGAAGAATCTGGGGGCTAAAAAGCTCTTTACAGATCTAATAAGTATTTGGGAGAGTTTTTTAATGTTCAAGTCTTTCCTCGGTGAAGTAATTTCTAGCTGAAAATGACATTCACTGCTCTGGCAGCTCCATCTCCTCAAGCGCTTGAGTAGCTAGAAAGGCAAGATGAGCAACACGAGCCTGTTCGGAGTCCTGTAGTAGGAGAAGATGCACAGCTTTGCTCCCTGCTCTGGCATTTCCTCCAGCAACTGCTCTTCTAAAGCAGCCGTGCTGGCTGCGATCACTGGTCTCTGTGGCTTGGGATGGGAACAGGCATTTCAATGTTTGGCTGCAGTACGAGAACACAGACCAGTTTATTTACCTGTAGCAAATTGCTCTTCTATTTATCTTGTAGGAAATGACAGTCCTGACTCACACGGGGCTGATGGAGGATCTGTGTTCACCCTGGCTTTGCACAGGTCTTCTAGATAAATTGCTTGTTCATTGTGCCCAGAGTCACACTGTGAAATTATGGTATCGGCGCTCAGTTCATCTGTAATATTAGCTTAGTCTGGAACTCTTCAGGACAAGGCTTTCTGCAAGTCACTGAGCCAAAGAGAGCATCAAGCCCTGAAGACGGACAGAAGAAGGAAGTCAAGCAAAAATTAACCCCCAGAGACTCCTTGGTCAGAGGTTTCTTAATCTGAAAGACTAAAGCACCAAGCGCTGGTATAGATATTCGAGGAGGTAAAGGAATAAGGAAATATGGAGCCAAGAAGCGGCATCTTTGCCTCATTCTTCCTGGTGGACATTTCTGGATTTCCCAGTGGGATAAGTCCACTCTTATGGGGGCCACTTGTTGTCCAAGGACTCTTGTCCTCCCTAGTTCCCATGTGGCCCTAAGGCTGACCACTGCAATTTTAAAGCTTGGCTGACCTGCCAAGCATATTTATATAAGGGAATGTAAAGTCCTGGCTTTACTGTGCTGTCCTACTTCCATATTGTTTCCACACTCTCATAATGAGGGCACTGGGTTTCCTCCGAGCTCCCTCCTTTTAACTCCGTTGATGTGAAGGTATTTTGAGGCTGGCTGCTCCTTTTCCAGGGGGGTTTCTCGCAGCTCAGTGGCACATTTGGCTGATACTTGCTTATGATGAGGAGGAGCATTTACAGAGCTGTGAAACTGTAATTTGTGGGAAATGGGGATGTGTTAGATCCAAACAGAGCAGCAACTGCTGGACACTGTCTTCAGGGTCCCACATCTCTGGAACCAGCCCATTTCTCCAATGAGGGGATTGAACCGGCCCCAGTCATTCAAAACCCAGCTGTGCATGACTTTCTTCTCTTACCCACCCACAAGGGTGTATTGAGGGCTGGTGACCGAGGTCTCCAAGGGCCTCACTCTGGTCAGTGGTTCTCAGAGGGGATTTAGTGCCCAGTGGGAGTCTGCTCATCTCAGTAACCCCACTGAAGCCCTAGAAGCTACCCAATGAACCTACTAGCCTCAAGTGCTTACAGGAACTCAGACAAGAAGCCTTACCGAATTGTAAAACATTTATGGTTTCAGGTTCAGTAAAACTGAACAAACTTTTTAAATGCTGCTACTTTCAGTTGAAAAATGGCTGTTCAGCAGTAGCCCATCAGAAGCTACTCCTGCTTTAAATTGTTTGCCATTGTTTCTGTGACTGTTCTTATGGAAATGTAGATCAGGGTGGTTTCTGAATGAGCAGTATATCCAGTAAATATTCTGAAAATTTATGGTAAACCATTTATTACAAATATCATCAGCCATCTTTGTGGACTGCTGGAATTTAAAAAACTACAACAAAGTTAGTATTCCAGTTTTCCCATAACTTAATGCTCTCTATATTCGTTAGTCAGTGCCAGAGAAAAAAGTCAAAGAGCAAGCGATGGCAGGAAGCTGTTTTTTGGATTGTCTTGCACAACTGTGTTATTATTGTCACTTGTTCAGAAATTCATGCTGGAAGGACACGCACCAGAGGTGGGTCAGGGCCCGGAGTGCACTGACGGGCTGTCATTGCCCTGACCAGCCTGTAACCATCTCTCTGCAATCCCTTCTGCATCTCTCCCCTCTGCCTCAGGGGTTTAGCTGCCACCCCATCACCACACTCCTTTCTGCATATGTCAGACATACAAAGTCCCTCAGGAGTCCTTGTAGAGAAATCCCCAGCTGCCTGCAGACAACCTCAGCCGGTGGCAGCTGAAGGCACCTCCTGAAACCGCAGCGTGAGATAATTGTGCCACGCCGGTGTAGTGTGCTCTGCATTACCCTTTCAGCCCGCGCAACCTCCAAAGATAGGGCACCCTGCCTGGGCGTGTCTGCAGCTTGGAGCTGTTTTCTTCTGAAGAAAAGGAGAGTTTAAAAGAGTTTAAGAACAGCAGCAGCTTCCCAGAGGGCTGTTTGGCATGCTTCAGTGTTGTTTGGGACACCTGACTTCCAAAAATCACGCTGAAGGTTTTTCTTAGGACAATTGTGCATGTGTTCGCAAGGCGCAGGACACTTAAGTGGCTGAAATCATATCCCTCTGTGGGAGGGCCATTGGCAGACCCCAAACTACAGAAGGTCACAGTAGAGCAGGCAGACAGATCCCTTGGGGGTCTCTGTTGGCTGCCACAGGCTGCCACCATCAAGTATGTCTGCATGCAAATACTTTCCATGGAAACTTGATTTTGTTATTTTGGTGGAAGTACCCACTTTGCATGGAAAAGAAGCCTTGGAAATATGTCTGTGTCCATCTGTGTGTCTGTTTCCTCATAATTCTCATACAAATCTTTCTAAGCTAGCTGCATGAGGGACTCCAGTTGTGTGCGTAGAGAGAGAAAGCCCTTTCTGGTGGGTCTACACAGGACACATCCCAGAAAGGAAAATAATTGTAACAGAAAGCCTGAACTTTACTGTTCCTGTGCAGTGCAACAGCATCTTTCTGAAATAGCTGATCAAAATTTTGCACCAAGAAAAGCAAAAAATTCTCCCTTAGTATTTCCAATGTCATGGAAAATCAGTGAAGAGAGAAGAAGGTGAATGCCATGAGTGGATTTTTCCCTGTGAAAGCCTGTCCTCTGCTTTGGGGAAGGAACCACTCTTCAGTAGGGTTGTCTGGTGTTTTGGGACTCCCGGAGCTGTTCTGGCCCCTCTCTGGCTTCCCCACGAAGGTTACACTGCTCTGTCACATCCCATCTGCTCATGTCCTGTCTCTGTGCATCCCCTACTGTGATGTGGTCCCACCTCTGGGAGCAGCCTCTCAAATCTTGGGAGGTTTAATGCAATTTCCTGAGGCTCTCACAGTTGTTGCAAAGTTCTGTGTCACTGGTGGGCAGAGGTGCCAGTTTCCTTGGTTTCTGCTCTGTGCCTTGAACGGCACAAGTAGAAAGTCTGTGTGTGACCGTTTATTCCTAGTGATCCATAGCCTCTCTCAGCAGCCGAGTAACTGCCAGCTGCTAATTAAATATCAAACCTGAGATGCAGAGTGCGCACAGTGCTAAGCTCTGCATCTTATTCATTTGGGTGGCATTGTACTTGTGGAGTGTTTCATTCAGACACAAAATTAAGCCCTGTGGAATGAAAGCTTCCTTTAATAGCTTCCTGAAGGGCTGGTGGTGTTGACACTTTGTCCTTGCATCCATCCAACATTGGATGGGGGAGTGACAATTTCCGTCTCTCTGTGGATTCTGGTGCAATTGGTGTGGTCTGTCTGTCTCGTGGGTATGGGAGCACAACCAAGTAGAAAGTGCATTCAGACACTGCTGCAGAGGACCAAATTTCCCTGGGAGTGCAGGGAAGGTGTTTTGTACCTGACCATCCACTGGAGACTCAGTAATCAAACTCACAAGGCTCCTTAGTCCTTTGGACCCACAAGGCTCTTGGTGAATCAGGAAGGTGCTTTTCCCTGAGCTGCTTTGGACAGCAGTGTTCAATGCACCGAGTACTCTGTCCTGTCAGTCCAAGAGATTTGCAACTGAAGGGCTGCAGAAAGACGCTCTCCCACCTCTGCTGGACACAGTCACTTGCATTGAGCTCCCCGTAAAGGACAAACAAAGGCCTGCTACTGACCCAGAGAGCATGAACAAACTAATTCCTGGCCTTATTCTGGTCTGAATGCAGCAGCCCAGCTGTGTGTGGACTCTAAGCAATGGTAGCACAGCAGCCCTGCAGCTCTGGGAGTAGACCCAGCACCTGGTAAGCAGTGAGATTTCATCAGAGCTCTGTAAACATCACAGTTTTGTCTTGTTACGGTCAGGAATGAGCTCTACATGTGTGTATATCCATCAGCCTATAAACACAGGGTATTGCACCAGGTACAATGCCTTCAGATTTGACTCCGAGGCATGGTGCTGTCCCTCGCCCCAGCTCCCACTCTGCTCTTGCTCATGGTCCCAGTTGTCTTGCTTATAATGGAGTTTTCCCGGTTTCCCAGTCCCAATCATGAGCTCCTACTACCTACACACAGCGTTTGTACTCCCGTTGTCATTACAGGAGTGGTGCTTGCAGCCCACTGTGCCTGCATGGACACTGCCCGCTCTTTGGAAAGCATTTATATGGTCCCATCCCACTTAGCCTTCTCCTGGGGATTAGCTGCTGCTGCTGCTGCTTCTCTGATTCACTGGAGCCCTCTGGACTTTCCTTGGTACAATGGGAAGCGGCATTTTGCCTGAGGTCTTATTTTCACTGCATCAGCTTAATAAAAGGCAGAACCCACTTCTTTTATGTGAAAGGCTGAAATCTGATTGATCCTTTGCTGCCTGACTCTCAGGGAAGGCTGTGTGATTGTCTGGCTTTTCATTATGTTATCTCTCTAGATTTTTTTCTCATTCTAGCAAGAATCTTTGAATTACACTATTCGGACAATAAATGCCAGCAGAAACATGTCCTCTTTTCACAAATTTTACTGCTCCTCCTAAGCCTAGATGGAGCTCATTTTGGAGCACTTTTTCAGGGGCTTTTGTCCTTGTTGTCTTAAGTTCCTTCTTTTCCCTGTTGTTTTTGGGGTGATCCCTTCAAAGCAAACATGCAGCATAATTTCAAAAGCTTAATCTAAATCTTTGGCAAAGACATTTTCACCACTTGCTCTGCTCTCATTGCTCCACAGTTATCATTTTGCCTCACCATCAGCAACACCCTTGCCTTCCCCAGGACTCATGGCAGAGGGTCCAGAGCTGGTGTCTCTCAAGGCAGCTCCAGTTCCCCTGCAGTCACCAAAGAGCTGTGAGATCTTCCTCTCATTTCCAAACTGACAGCTGAAATTGGTTGGAGAGACTGTGCCTGCAAAAGGAGTTGAGGCAGCTTGCTCAGACAGCAGCCCTTACGTTACAGGCAATGCAAAGTGAGCCTGACCACTGACTCATGAGCCCAGCTTGCAGAAGCCAACAAGAAAACCCTAGAAATGCAGGCAGTGTGGCAGTCCTCAGAAAATGGACCAAGTGGGAGATGGGTTTGGGATGGGTTTTTCCTCCTTTTTTAATCATAGTTTACAAAAAGACAGTAGAAACCTAGAGGCGTCTGTGCAGGTAAGATCCCTTTTGAAGCACCTGGATGAAACCCCACAGAACATATGATTTCTGATCTCCTCCATGAAGACGCCAGTATTTTGCTCTGGGAGTTACATTTGCATTTCCCACATCCAGCCCTCTCCAGACAAAGACTTCTTTTTGGAGTTTTTTTGAGTGCCCCATGCAAGGTGCAACAAAGCCAGGCCTTTCTCAAGCTGTCAGCACCTCCCTGTGCTCCTGCTCTGGTCTCTCTGCAAAACTGTGGCTATGTGGAATGATGCAGTCTCCCCGGGTTTATTCTGACAGCCCTGAAGGGGAGAGGATGGATCATACTTACTGTGCTGTGCCCTGCAAAGTAACTGGCATCCTTGCAAAGGAGGTGTTCACCTGGGTATCCCAGGAATACAGACCTGGATAAGGTCCCAGAATGACTAATTGGCATCCAGGAGGTGACACAAGACACCTTAAATCATCCCTTTCTTCAAGACTCACAAAGCTTTTGGCAGGAGGTAGGTTTCCTGCCCTCTTTATTACCCTACAGCTTTAGTCTGTGGCCACCCCAAATGCTGCCATGTCCAGGTGATGCCAGATGGGAATTGGACCCCAAGTAGCCCAAGAATGAACCTTCCCAATTGCCTCCTGCAGAACCTGGAGAGGTTCAAGCCTGTGGAAAGTGATGAGACTCTCCAGCTTTAGCAGGTGTCTCCCACGGCATCACTCTTGGCACATTAGGTCTCCATCCTGCAGAGCAGCAATGCTGGCTTACCCTGCCACGACAGGTGTATAAGGAGCAGAGGAGGAGCAATGAGGCTGTACTCTCCCACAGTGGAAAGCTGATGTCCCGCTGGGTTGTGGCTGCAATTTCAGGCCAGCTCTTGCTCTTCCTCTCTGGAAGAAAACCTTTGATTTGTGTGCTACACCTTGACTTTAATCACAGGCTGCAGGCGTGGATCCTGAACGATGCACCTATGCTCTATCATGCTGCCATCCTGCACAGCGGAGAGCCGCTCTGTCCTGTGGGAGCACGTGCTGAGCCATGGAGTTATTAGCCTGCTACCTCCATCCAGGCAGAGAAAGCCAGAAACAATCCGTGATTCTGGTCATTTGTTTAGAGAGCTGCATTTTGCAGCAGCTATCCCCATATCTTCTTCCCCAGCACCCAGGTTTCCTGGGGTGGACGGACGCCCCTTCTTAGAGCAAACCACGTCTTCCCCAGGGTGCTTGATCCACACATTACTCACTTTGCCACTGATTTCTCGTGTTGGAAATAGGGCCTCCACAACAAAGTGTCCCCATTCTCCCCAGTGTGACACAGGGGAGGGGCTGGGCAAGCAAAGCACAGAACCTAGACAGCATCACATCTGACCGGGGCTGGGGAGGGTTGTTAAAGAAAGACACAAAACTTTTGCAATTTTTTTTCTTCTTTTTTTTAAGAGGGGAGATTCACAATCCCCAGAGAAGTCCTACAGCACAGAAGGGAAGGGCCATTTTCCCACTGGAAGGGAAGGCTGAGATAGTTTTCAGCCAGATCCATTCCCAGCTCAGGTTGCTGTCCCGGCCAAGTGAATATGTGTGCTGGAGGGAGGGTGAAGGTAGGATCAGCCCCACATGGGAGGATGGCAGACATCCTCCATTTAGCAGCAGTATGTGGCTACACCAGCTAAAAGTGCAAATGGATCCAGACCCAGGAAGCACCAACTGCCCTTTGGAACCAGAGGTGTGTCAGGTCTGCTCAGCCCTGAATGCTGAGCAGCAGTCATGGTGGACCCTCCATAAGGGTCACCAGATGGTGTTTTTCCTTGGAAGTCCCAAAGCCATTACGTTTAAAGAAGTGATAATGAATGTCTGAGATTTGAAAAGGCTTAGGAGGGGGCAGGCTTCTGTGCAGCCTGGCAGGACACAGCATCAAGAGAGGTGACACACCTTGGCATGCCTGAAGGACTTTTTGTGCTGCTTGTTACTGAGGATTCAGTCTTTAGGAGGGACCCAGCCTGACCTCTCACTGAACACAGGCCAGAGAAGCCCACCCAGTGATGCTGCACCCAGCTCTCACTGAGGCTGAGGACAAAGAGCAAACTTTCTAAGATGTGCAGGCTTGATTTATGAATGCCAATTAATGCGAAATTTACTGCACCTGTTGGCAACCAGTCCCAATGGCCAGCTCCCCCCACTTTGGTCCTCATGTTCAGCTTCTTCCTTCAGGCTCCACATTACAGCCATTGGATCTTGTTCTGACTTTTCCTCCTGATTTAAAGCACCCTGCTCTCGGAAATCTCTTCCTCGGGAATATACCTATGTTAATCTCTCTTTTTTACCTTCTCTCAGAGTGGCTCACTGAACTGGATGAGTTGGTGGCTTTTCCTGAGCCCAGCATGCTTTAAAAAAAGTGCTTACAGAATTGGTGGCCGGGTGTGAAACAGCATTGCCCTCCCCAACCAGCCTGGTGCTCCAGGGTCGTGAACAACTTGCCATGCTTGCTGGGTTCCCAATGCAGCTCTGCTTTCTGCCGCTCAGCCTCTGGCCCAACCACGGTGACAACCTGGATCCCCAGGCGCAAGACTGCGGGCATGGCTCAGGCTCGGCTGCCACGATACGCTGGTGGTATGTGGCAGTTCATTTCCTGCTCTGTGGATTTTAGCAGCAATTACCTTTTTTATTATTATGCTTCTCTTGCAGATCCATAAGAGATAATAGGCAGCACTGGGCTGAGAAAAGATCCCCAGGAGAAATTTCCCCTTTGAGTGAAGAGAGCATGACAAATACACCAAAAGTTAAATCCACAGAGCGACTTAGCAGCCACCCTGGGTACCCAAATTTAGTAGTTCATTGTCTTGGAGATTCAGAGCTTTACTTGCCCAACATTTGCATTTTGTCCCACGGATGGCAAGTCCTGCAGAGCTTCAGCAGGACCTAGATGCT
>NW_009205660.1:46560-48049 GCF_000690835.1 Fulmarus glacialis
TGTCAGGTCTGTCAAACTTAGGATTCCCAGCTCATCTGCCCTGCAGGTCTGGATCCATCTGACATGGTCACAGAATAGCTCACACCAGAGACTGGGATGTTGGCTCTGTGGTTGTGCCCACATGAGGTCCAACAGGATAAAGACAGAAGAGACACTGCTCAGGTAGGATGTGGAGTGCAGGCTGCCTTTTCCCAAGGGAAACGCAGAAACCCCCTGTGGGACACAGCACCACACACTCAGCGATGCTCCTTCTCGTCTAACGCTCATGAGAAGGCACAAACCAAGCTGAAGTCCCCAGGGGAAATAGCAGGAGAAATCCAGATGAAAAATTATGCCTAAATACAGGGCAGAGATTGACCACTTTTCTCATTGCTTGCTGCTGGCAGAGGGAGGTGTCTTCCCACCCGCTGTGGGACAGTCACACGTGGCTTCACCAGACACCTATCTCCCCATTCCAACATGCAGAAAACCAGGACAGGGACTCTGGCGGGAATTCCTCCTAATCCCAGAAAATTCAATACTGCAACACGCAAAATCTTTAGACACAGGAGACAAGCAACACCTCTGTGCCTGGCACCAGCAGATTGGCCATGGCAATCCTCCGGCGATCTGCCCCTGTGAAATTAAGCTGCGTTGCCTGAGAACAAGCAGCCCTGAGACATACTTCCTGGGGTCCCCCCGGCTTCCCCACCTTTGGAAATGAGTGATGGTGTTCCTGCTTTGCAGAGCTGCATTTTCTTGCTGGGCAGAGCGCAATCCTCTGGTGCTCAGAGAGGCTCAGTGCAAGGAACATTGCAGGAGCTCAACCATTTGAGTATTTGCTTCTATGTTTCTTCTTGGATGTTCAGACGGGAATTTGCATTTTCAAGCACCTAAGTCCCACACCTCTGCCTCTTAAGTGATAAGTGCATACCCAAGGATGAAAGCATGTGGGATAACAAGTGTACGTGTATCATGCTGGGAGAAAAGCAGCTTGTTCATCATCTTAAGTGCTGCTTAGTGTTTGCAAGATGCTCTGACATGCCAAGAGTCAGAACCCACTGCTCAGAGAGGATGTGGATAAATCCCTGTGGCCTATGCACCATGTCTGGACAACAGGTCATGTTATCCAGCAGTCCTAGCAAATGCAAGAAGCAAGTCAGGGGCAGGGCCTCCTAGTATGTTCCCAGGTGTATTCCCACAAAATCACTTCTGTCTCTCCTTTGAGGGAGGAAGGAAAGGCAGACCCCCCCACACTTTCCCCCAGCTGTAGGCTGTAATTTATATCAGTGTCAGAGCAGCCATAGGGGGTCTTGTTCTTTCCGAGTCACTTTCCTGATCCTGCACAGTGTGATTTTCCACGCAGTGGGAAGGAGACAAAAAGGAAAAGATGTACTGGGGACCAGAAGGAACTCAGTAAGATTTTGTTGCAACTCAGAAAGCCACTGAGCTGGATAAAACCAAGCCAGAGGTAAAGAGCCACCCATGGGGACACAGTGGGAAGGGAAAG
>NW_009205660.1:48080-58029 GCF_000690835.1 Fulmarus glacialis
TTATAAGGTTTTTTATTTCTATTCCATCTGGCCTAGTCACTCTGAGTTCCTTCTCTTTCAGAAACGTAGTTATTCAAGTTTATATTCTAATAAAACCTGGATTTGGAGTTTAAAAGCCCTTTCGGTCTTTGGAGAGAGTTCACTGCAAGTTAGAGGTGTGGGCAGATCTACCTCTCCACTCCAGCTGGCTCAGGGTCCCTGTTTCAGGAGCCCATGTACCCTGCAAAAGCAGCCGAGCACAACACCTGCCCCGGTGCAGCCACGTATAGTGTTCCTGCAAGGCTTGCTTGCCAGAGGAGGGCTGGAAGGCTGGAGCAGGAGTGCAGGCATAGCTGCCTGGCACAGACCAAGGAGGAGAGGGAGGGCGAGGAAGCAGCTGCCGGGAGCATGATGCCGTGGGTTATGAGGGGTCTGGGAGGCTGCTCTGGTTTAGATTAGCTTCTTGATTACTGCACTGTGTTCTCATCAGAAGAGAAGAGGGTTTGATCAAAGGAAGATTACCTCCAAACGGGAAGAGGAGGTTTCATTAGAGCGGCTTAGATGATGTGAAGTAACTTAACTCATCTTCTGAACAGCTCAGCTTAACCCTTTGGGAAGGGTTGCTCTCCACTCCTGCCTGTTTCAGCAGGCAGCTCTCAGCGCAGGCAAATCACTTTCCTGAAGGAGGCCCTGAAACTCAGAGATGCTCCAGGACCCAGATGCTCTTGGCCCCAGATGTCTGGCCTCAGCTTGCAACATACACACAGCCTCTGTCTCTTTCTGCAGTGATTAACCTGGGCAAGAAGCCTCTTCCAAGCCCATCTCCAAAGGTTAGAGGTAGAATGGCAAACATCCAGCAATCCTGTCCACTTGCCAGCCCAAAACCCAATCAAAGACTGTGTGTGCAGTGCCCAGTGGACTGCTGCTGCTGATCAGGGCTGGCCAGTGCAGTGAAGCATCTCTCAGCTCCTTCTGGAGCAGGATATATTATTCTCCTGCTCCTTGTCCCCTTGGTACATAACCCTGTGTGCCTTCATGAACTGTTTGTTTTGAAGCCATCACCTTCAAGGAGATCCAACAACTCAGCTTTAACCTGGCTTTGCCTGCAGAGCCTGGCATGTTTAAAAGTGGAAATAACTGGTTGAGTTTCATCTGTCCAAACATAGCTGTGTGCAAAGTAGATGCATCCCACCTTTTCCTGCTCCCCAGAGCTTGTCGTCTTGATTACTTTTACCATTGATGGAGAGAAATTGGCACTTCTAGGGTGCAGAGAATCTCCTGCTATGAGAGAAGTCAGAAGAAATGCAGCTGAGCTGCTCCCAGAAGCATCACCACTCCCCGCTGACAATGAGGGTCCAGATAAGTTGTTCTGAGGAGACAGAAAAGAGGGTAGTCTGGTGTTTACCCTGGGCATCAGGTCAAGTTTGTAACTGCAAAGTGTAGAATGAAGTTATGAAACCACAGGAAAGTGTAAAACAATCCTTGAGCAGACCTGACAGCAAAACTCCTCTCTCTCCTCTGGGATTCCTCAGCCAGGGTCCCTGGGATGTTTATCAGCCATGACAGCTGGGCAGCAACCCGCATGACAGTAACTCTTCATCCAGAACTGGACCCGCAGCAAGCCAGGAGGTCAGGGACCACACTTCCCTGAGTGGCTCAGCCCCTCTGCCTTCCTTCTCTCCATTCAGAGCAGACCCTGTCTCCTCCTCTGTGCTTTCTTTTGTTTATAAACCTGGTTCAAGTTGCTGCACAGACAGAAATGTACCGATAGCTTGCCTTGTGGGAGTGATACCTTTGCTGTTCAGAAGTCTCTCACCCAGTTTCATTACACTGCAAACAATAAAAGTGTGCACATGTTCTGTCAAGCAAACAGGCTTTAATTTGACTATAGAGAGTGTCCTTCACATTATGATCAGCACTGGGACAGATTTGGTAAGAAGAAGCTTTGTCCAAGCCACCTCTGGCTTTAGGTGTGCCGAACCTTACACCCTCTACCTTGGAAAAGATCTCCAGGCTAGCCAAGTCCTTCTGCAAATATTTACAGATGAGGTGAGGAAAGAGCTCAGGAAATGTTGAATTATTCCTTAATATCTGAGGGCGTCACTCTGCAGTGTAAATAACGCCCTTAGCAAGGTATCCTAAATGGACCATCCCTGGGCTCCGTATAGGTTTGGCCTACTTCAATCCCTCTCTGCAGACTTTAACCACTCAGGACAAGACCAGGATTTTCCTGGGAAAGGGATGCTGTGTGAAGATCTGAGTTGTCAAAAGTCTAACAGAGCTCTCCTCTGAAATCACAGAGAGTAAACAAAAAAAGCCAGACTGGAAACAAATGGACAGACCGTGGCATGCCATGGGCAGGGCTGAATTGTTGGAGAAAATCCAAACATCTGTTGGTTGGTTTTAGGGTCCTTTTAAAAGAGATATAAAGAAATGCTCCATCAAGATAATGATGGACTATAAGAAATGATCTCTGCCATTTTGGCCTCCCACTGCTGGGACGAAGGAATCCATCCTTCCATCACCCTGCTCCTGAGAAACCTTGCCAGAAATGGTGAGTTCAATACCCACCCTGCGTACCTGAACTAAGCCTTGAAAATGCTGGGAACACAGTCTTGTACGGCTCTTCTCCCTTCCTTGGCTTTTCTTCCCCTGCCCTAATTCCTTCCTCTCCCTTTTATCTTTTCCTTATTTTCCTCTGTGTAGCAAGATGCTGGCTTACCTGGGCATAATGGCATCCTTTGCTGTATTGCTGGAAGCGCTCAACTGATGAGGCCACTGAAAGGGTTAAGCAACTTCATGGGTGACGTAAGTTTGCCAGTTCTCAGAAGAATGGATCATTGAATATATTGAAGCCGTGTTCCTCCAACACTGACTTGCAATTTGATCTCTCACCAGAGACATATTTTCTGTTTTGCTGTTCTTTTTGGCCATGTTAATATATTTTGAGCCTTGTTTTACCTTACAGAAAGCAGAATCAAATTCCAGCAATGACAGCACCTTAGCCTAGTATCATTCAATTGATTTATTCCCCCACCCCAGAAAGCACAGTTATTACTTTCTTTAATAATGTCAAAGAGACTCTCAGACAAGGGACCTTTCTCTATTAAGGTTTTCTATTGCTAAAGAAAAGTGAGTAAGAGATGCTGTTACAAGGGAAGACTTACTTAATACATAACTTTACTACTTAATAACTAGTTAATACATTACTTAACTACTCTTCCTTTCCTTCCCACCCCGAACTCCTCATTAAAGTTTACATAGGTTCTTCATGGTGCTCATTGCCCTGAGAATAAGTATGCCAAGACTTTTTGGGCTAAGAGCCCCACAAGAAGTTCCACTCTGGACCGTGGCATGGTTGTCTTTGTACTTGGTGCTCAGATCCCAATTACTCCATCAGAAGTGTGTGGGAAGCAAAGAGTCTGGAGAGGGCATGGGAAAAATTTCAGTAGTCAAGGGAATTCAGCAAGCGTGGCAGGACTGTGGCAGAGAGGCAGGACAGAAAAAAGAAGGTGGGACAGACCAGGAGCCATAGGAAACGCTGGAAGGTATATGGCCACCAGATGAAGTTACCTGGGACTGGGGACTCCTGGGACTTCCCACCCCTGAGCTCTCAGATAGCTGCATTCAGTGGCCTTCTGCACCAAGTCTTTCCACTTTCTCACAGAGCAGCCCTTGAACAGACTAGAAAGCTCACCCCATGTTCTCCAGCTTCTTGTTACTGTCTTCTTCACCCTAGCCTGGGCTAGCAGGACTGGTTGATTGCTCTCACACCTGGTGCTTAGCCAGCCCTGCAAACAAGTCCTCTGGAAATCATAATGTATGAGCATCCCTGCCAGAGATCAGTCACTGTGTTTCCGCTGGTAATCTCACAGGCTGAGTGCAGGGTTGGTGTCTTTTGTGTGCGAATCTCTTCAGAAGATGAAAAACCAGAGGAGGGGGATTTATTAAACGAACAATGAATAAGGGCTTCAGATTGATCTGTCACAGGCAGGAGTGAAATTGATAGAACTGGCCATGCTGCACCAGGGAGCAGATTGTGGTGCCTCTGCTGCATCTCCTCGTCCTGCCGCAGCTCCCCGACTCAGGCACCCCATGTCTCAGGTCTCCCTGCCCATCCTTTGGACACAGATCATCCAGCAATGTTGGGACCAGTCCCCGTGTCTGGTGGAGATTATGGGTGTGTTTACTGCACTTTCTCAGGGCCTAATTCCCCTTGGCTTATCCACCCGCCACACTATGCCTCTGATTGCTGTGTCTCTCCCATGAAATTGTCTCGCTTTGAATTAAATGAGTAGCTGTGCCAGGGAGGAAGCAAGGCAGTGGGACTCTTGGTCCAAGATTTTGGGACAGCCTGAGCTCCCAGCCCTGCTCTAAGTAATAATTGCAAAACATTTTGTTCTGCGGTCTATCCAATACTAACTTCAAGGGAAAGAAGAAGCCCAGAGGGCAGAGCCTTCACGTAGACACCTTGGTTTGCCCCTCACCAATATATAACTATGATGTAAATGGTATGTGCCTTTTCACCTGGGACAAAGATGGTGATCACAAGCCACATAAAAGCAGACTATTATTGCAATGTACCTATGCACTGAGACTCAAAGTCCCTCACTGTCTCCATTGCTTTCCTTTCCTCCCTGGAGGATGGAGGTGAATGCAGCTCTTGGGACATGGGCTTTCTACTCTGCCACTATTTGGACCGGACCTTCATTTCCTCCAAGGACAACACACAGGTCTCAGCTGTTGCCTCATGACCAGATACATGCAGAGGAGACCAGCAGCTGCTTTCCTCTCTGAGAAGCTGCCAATTTTTTGCCCAGAGATTGATGCTGACACCAATTTCTCAAGCCGGATTGATGCCTGGCCTTGGAGGTCTCTGGTGTTGCTCAGCTAGTTCCTCTCTGCCAGCACCTATGCTACCTCTTTCCTCTGCAATTCCACCATCAGGCACACTCCAGACAGGATGTCATCTCTCTTGTGGCCATCAGTGGCAGGAAAATAAGACCGGAGCCTTAGGAAATCCAGGCAAGGCTCTGGGAAAAGGCAGGCAGGTCTGAGTTCCCACCTTGGCATACCTCACATGCTCCTCTGTCCCCTCTACATGGGACTCCTCTGAAGTCCCCAAGGGACCATGCCTGGGAAAGGTCTTCGCCATCTCCCCCTCTTCCTCTTTAATGTCCCCATAGTGGGGACTGGTTGGGATTTCCTACAGGTCTTTCAGGCAGCTCAGGCAGGAGGATGAGCAGCTACATCCCCACTGCTCCATGCAGCTCAGAAAGAGAAATCACAGCCCTGTGTGTGCATACGCGAGAGACCCGGTGCAGCCAGGAGTCAAACATTGTTGGCGTTATTGCACATTAGAGACAGTAATTTTTTAACAGAAAAGGTATTGCACCCAACATGAGGTAATTTATTTTGGATCTCATTATGATGGATAAAGATGAATTAATCACCATGCTGGAAGTTAGTGGTTGCCTAGGGACCCATGATCATGATCTGATTATATTTAATATAGGCAAAGAGAGAACAGTCCCAACCAATTCTATATATCTATAGACACACACACTCACATGGTGTTTTAAAAAGACTCATTTCCCAAAGCTGGGGAAAATTATGAGTGGAATTAATTTGGAGGGAAATTTTAATCAAAAAAAATGTGAATGAAGATGGGAAGTTCTTTAATGAGAGCTTATTAGGTCATAATTTCACCTCAAAGAAAGAAGACAATTTTGCCTAAAAGTCCATACTGATTTAGTGGCAAAATGAAGGGAGTTGTTCGAAATAAAAATGCAACATGGAAAGAATGGAGAAAGGGAAAGAAGCCATGGTTAATTGCAGCAAGGAAAGGCAGGAAATTGGTAAGGAAAACTGAAGACAATAAAAAAAAATCCATGGCTGGCAGGTCAGTGAACAATAAGGAGTTTCGGAAGTGGTCTGGGAACATGGGAAACCACAAGTACAAGAAGACTCTTTCCCAAAAGGAGCCATTTCAATCTGTAACTGGTAATGTGGTAAAGCAGAGCTCAATCAACAGGATACCTCTCCCCAGGAGTCCCACACTAGCTGCCTTGTGAAGTCTTGGCCCAGTGGTGGTAACCCTTCACTGGCTCTAGCAAACGAGAGCATCCTGGAGATGCGGTGAATACTAATGCTGGACAGCTAGGAGAGCAAAACAAAGCGATAAAGGGGACTCCAGGCCAGCAACTTCACTTCCAATGGAAATAATGGAGACAGCCACATGAGATTTGAGCGTTCAAGGAACGGAGATGAAACAATATCCATAACTTGTTCTTGCTGAAGCTCATTTGTTAAGTAGGGCTTCATTTAGAGGTGGCATAAGCCAGCATTGCTGCTAAAAGAGGCAGCCTTGCCTACCCCACTGCATGTTCCAGTCTGGTGGCATCCTTCCCTGTTGACGCCAGGACTTGAAGCAAACTGGGTCAGTGAGCTCATACCACGTGAAGCTGACCCAAGAGCTACAGCTGAATGGTATGTTTTAAGCCAGTTCAATTCCCCACTCTGGGAAACTGCTTTTTTAAAAATTATTATTATTTTCCAGGAACAGCACTTACTTACATGAGCTTAATCTGTTTCTTAAACTGAGAGGCTTTACCTTTTTCTTTGGTGTTTGATCTACTGTCACGGAGTATTCTGTTTAATAAATAGCTCCACAGGCAGCAGAAATGATCACACTTGGTTTCCTGTGGCTGCCTCCTGTGTGCTTTCTCGTGTGTCTAGCAATTTGGTTGATCTCAGAAGGAAGCTTTTCACAGCAGAGCACTAATTTGGGTATGTTTCCTCTAGCCTGGTTACATGCATTCATGGTATTTATAAGAACACAGTATCTCTGAGAGCTCTACTTCTCAGCTGAACTTGATGGAAGGTGGCAACAGCGAGATTGACAGGCAGTAATATCATATAATTCGTGCTTCCTTAGGAAACCTGGCTGAAATTAACACCAAACTGCATCAGTCAAGTGTTTGATAAATGGACTAAGAACTGGCTAACATCTCACAAAAAGATTTCCTGGAAAATCAGGCTTTCTGCAGATCAGGATATGGATCAGTGTTTATTCAACACTTCCCCTCAAGATCTGGGGGCAAATAAAAACTACTTCCAGGTAGGTGGATGACAAAGACTGTCCAAGCAACAGGCCACATTAGGATCAGTACAGGGTGATGGGAACCCCTTATTGCTTGTGCCTTAAAAAGCAAAACTGTATTTTACTATGGCCGAGTTCCCAGTAGCCAGGAGTTCAGATCAGCTCGTTGCACCTTGGAAGGGTGGTGGTGGGGTGATGATGGTGTCATGCCAAAAGATCTCACATGTTCATGGCCAAGCAATGGAGGATGCTCAGGAGGAGCAGGGAGGAGATATCCTCTCTGCCTACGCCACTGGGGAGACTGGCACTGAAATATCCCTCTTGTGGTGCCTTGTTCTGACAACAATGTGCCCTTTGCTGGGTAGCAGAAGAACGCACAAACCTGCCCTGAGCCCTCAAGGAGTTATGGTTTCACGAACACTTCTCATTCCTCCTCACTGTGTTTGGTTGGCTGTAATGACACATTCGGACATCATCTACGTTTCCATGTCTGCCAGACTGGCAGCACCATTTGTACCGGGGACACTTTTCAGCTGGTGTACCACAGTAGTTTCAGGCTACAGTTCTGTAAAACAAGGAGCCTCACCCAGCACTTCTGCCAATTCCTCCTCCTCATCCCCTGCACATGGTCCCGTACAATCAACAGACCCATCATAAAGTCTCTTATCCATTTTATGAATATCTCCTCTGTACTGAAGGCTTCCATTTTGCCAATCTGCAAGTTTCTAACCACTCAGGACCTGTGAGATCACATGTTCTTTCCTCCTGAAACGGCTCAGCTCCCTTCTAAGGTCAAACCACCACGAGCCATGGGACATGACAGAAGCCTGGCTCTTGAACTGTTTGTATTGTATAAATATTCCGAATCCTTACGTGCTGAGATCTACAACACGGTTAATCATGCTCCTGCCAGGGACATGTGGAGCAGGTAATTCCTGACAGGTCCAATCACTGCCTTTCCCTCCAGGAGCCCATGAACCGGTGCCATGCAGCTGTTAGATTGCTGCCAGCTCTGGCAGCAGCCATGGGGAGCCCATTAATGGACCATTGCTAGCGAGTAGAGACCAGGATCAGAGCAGGTGAGTGCCGGCAAGGCAAAGAGCGTGTGGCAGAGGAGCAGTGTTGGAGAATGGTGAGACAAGGTCCAAACTCACTGTCAGCAAGTGCACGGTTCTAGTTAACTGAGTGTGTGTGCTGTGGACATGGGGGTACGTGCAAGCAGAGGTGTGGGCCACCAAGGCTTGGTGCCCTGCGTACCAGGGGTGAAGGTGGTTTGGTACCTGGGGAAGGGCATGGGATGGGAAGGTCATTACTCACTGCAGTGGGGCTCAAGTATGATGCTTTTTCCTGGTCGGGTTTATTCCTGTGTATCACTCTGGTGGTAGGAGGTGAAGGTCAGACACCCAGCAGGACCATGGCATGATTTAGCCCTCTGGGCAAGAGATTGTCACTCTGCCCCACTTTCCCACAAAATCCAGCTTGGCGCCAGGGGAACGGGACACACTTTTTTGGGGGAAGAATTTTCTGGGAGCTGCAGCGGACAGTCTCCTTCTCTGGCAACTGTCACTCTCCTGCAGTCTGGGTGGCCTGAACACCTCAATGCATGCCCCCACTAGGATCCACAGTCCTGGTCCCACAGCAAGGATGCTCTGCCTCCTTCCCCTTCCAGTGCTGGGGAGGAGAAGCTGTGCTGCTAGCACTGTCCAGCTCTGGGAAATGCAATTAGGAACGCATGGGGTGAAAATAAAGGCACAATGGAGAAAGGCATAAACCAGTGGAAGCAAGATGGAAACTAGTATCAAATACTCACAGCCTGGTTTTGTACAGCATACACCAAATCATAGTCCTGCCACAGTCTCAGTGTATTGGCCAACGACCCCAATGGTGTGTATCCTTCCCCAAAGGACCATGCTGGAAGTGGAGTGCGGGACAGCGATATTCAAAGAGGAGATGCTCTGATTCCACCCCCTGCACCCCCAGCTTTTCAGTGGAGCCATGATTCCTGCAAATGTACACAACCAGCTCTGGGCCTGCCCTGCAAACATGGGTGTTTCCATGCTCCATAAGCAGCAGCTTCGGGATGTTTCAAGGAAAACAGTGCTTCATTCATGACCTTGCTGGCTTGAGCCAACAACTTCCCCCCTCCACCAGCTGCAGCATGGGCTGTGCTGCCAGCCCTGGGCATGGGACCCAGATCAGTCACTCAGAGCCAAGTTAGTCTAGAAATGGCAGAAAGGCACAGGCAGGAGTTAGGCTGGAGCACAGAGAGCTGCAAAATGCTTGAGCTGACCTTGTTCCCAGCTCATGCTGGGGGTTGAATACAGAAGGGGCAAGGGCTGTGCCGAGGAAGGAGTTTTCCCAAGCACACTGGCAAGTTGTGCTGAGACAAGGTGGTTAGCCCTTGCAGCCAAAGCTGCAACCTGCTACAATGTCCAGGATGAGATGCTACAATGTCCAGGATGAGACATGGGAGTTCCTGGGAGAGATGAGAGCCCTGGGTGCAGCCTGTACATTTACTGGGCCAACCAGTCACAGTCATCTTGGCTGATGCTTTCAAGCACACAGCTGGACGCTTGTGAACTCAACACAAAGGACTCTCCTGTCCAGTCTGGACCAGTTCACTTCCAGATGTGGGAGTCTGGAATGACCCAGAGAAGCTAAATCCCCAAACTGAGACTAATCTGAAGACTCCAAAACCATCTTCAAACTGCCAGGCTCATTCAGTAGATGGAGATCATAGCCACTGCCTATGCAGGAGCAGGAGAGCTGGTCGGGTTGGGGTTGTTCCTGGCAGTTCTGCAATATTTTCTTAGTCAATAGCTGACAAGTCGATAGCTGAGCAGGACTTTGGCCTGCTCAGGACACTGG
>NW_009205661.1:0-12492 GCF_000690835.1 Fulmarus glacialis
GTTTCTCCTTTTCCAGTCAGTGGGAACTTACCGGACTGCCATAACTTCTCAAATATGATGGATAGTGGCTTAGCAACTTCATCCGCCAGTTCCCTCAGGACCCGCGAATGGATCTCATCAGGATCCATGGACTTGTGCACCTCCAGGTTCCTGAGATGGTCTTGAACCTGATCTTCTCCTACAGTGGCTGCCTCCCAGTCCCTGCCTTTGCCTTCTGTGGCTTGGGCAGTGAGGCTTGAGCGCTTGCCGGTGAAGACTGAGGCAAAAAGTCATTGAATACCTCCATCTTCTCCATATCCTGGATAACCAGGTCTCCCGTTTCCTTCCAGAGAGGGCCCACATTTTCCCTGGTCTTCCTTTTATCACCGACATACCTACAGAAGCTTTTCTTGTTGCCCTTGATGTCCCTGGCTAGATTTAATTCTGTCAGGGCTTTAGCTTTCCTAACCTGATCCCTGGCTGCTCGGATAATTTCTCTGTATTCCTCCCAGGCTACCTGTCCTTGCTTCCACCCTCTGTAGGCTTGCTTTTTGTGTTTGAGTTTGTCCAGGAGCTCCTTGTTCATCCATGCAGGCCTCCTGGCGTTTTTTCCTGACTTCCTCTTTGTTGGGATGCATTGCTCCTGAGCTTGGAGGAGGTGATCCTAAATGAAATAAGAGAGTTAAAAAGATTAAGTGACAAGACCACAGGGATTAGAATTTAGGATTCCTGGGTTCCGGTCCTCTATTCTTGCCACAAAGTAGTATTTATTCTTCTGTAACTGTTAACTGTAACAGTTAACTTCTCATGTTTTCACATTCTTTTGAGAATTAGTTGAGTCACTGACTCACAGCATCAGTCAGTTCTATTCAATAAAGGCTGGTGCCATGGAATCATTTTGCTGCTAACAGCAATGTAAGTAAAGATAGAATTTGTTCCTTTTTTGGGTCTTTAATAAGAAACTTCCTAATGTGTTGGAAGAAGGTCTGAAAAATTACATGGAATTAAACTACAGAGCAAACACATAAACAGCAATTTTTAATACAAAAATTTTCTCAGAATATCTCCTACTTTTTAACTTAAATAAATCTTTACTTTTAATGTAAGTTGCAAGGCAGTAGATAGTTGGAAATGTATTTATTACTAGCAGAACCTAAGCTCCTAGGTCATATTTATAAAACACCTGAGCAGAAAGGAGATGGCATAGTAAATCTCCTGTAACAATTACTGCAGCTGTCTGGTTTATAGTAAGTACCCTGCTGGAACACATCACAAGTGGCAGAGCAAATGCAGTGAGAAGGGGCAAGATAACAGGGATGTGTTCCATGTCCCAAACAAATCTATAGCGACTTGGTCCAAACTGCAAGTAGCCCTCCTCTGGCTGAATATTTACCAGAGTATGACAGAACTTCATCCTCCTTGTTCACAGAGGTCATGTGCTAACAGTGGTGTTTAAGCCTTATATAGTTTGGAATGTCTGTAAGGAGATTTCCTGTGGATCTTGCAACAGTTTTTATGCAAGAAAACTTCTATTTTGAAAATCTGGTTGGCTGTCAATGAAGACTGTTGCAGCTAAACTGTATTTTAATTTGTTTCAGATTTTTGTTGCATTTCAAAAATGTTAAAACCGGTCACTGAGAATCTGCAAAATTCATGTGCATTCCTATGAAAAAAATAATAGAAAAAAGTTTTAAATTCAAACCACATTTAATGTCAGAAAACATGATTTGGATAGCTAAACCCATCTACTTTCTAGTTTAGGGCTAATGTTAGTTTAATTTTATATGCTCCAAACAAACAGGATTTCCTTTGTTTTATTTATAGATTGGTTTTCTAGACAAACACATCATATTGTCTTAACCTGTTTGGTTTGGTTTTTTTTTTTAAATCAGGATAAATTTGATCTTTCTACTTTGCTTGAACAAAATTTGACCACATTAATATCCTGTTATTTAATCTATTTGACAAGTGTTTTGGATTATGTTTTCTTGTGAAATAGTATGATCTGTGCAAGTAGGTTTTTTTTGAAAAAAAAAAACATTTTGAACCAGAATTATCTGTTTAGGTTTGAATGGTACATCATTCAATGCCCTTGATTACTTTAGTGCATCTATATTAAGACAGAAAAAGAGAAGAAACTGCAAAAGGCCTTCTGTAAGGCTTGTAAATGGAATATATATGTGTGAACTTGTATAAACTTAAGTAAGTGTACATCTTTCCCATGACATATGATTTTAAGACTCAAGAAAACCATAAGACAATGAAATGCACACATTATATAATGTTAAAAATCTAAACAACTGCTGATTTCAGTTTTTTAAAGGCTGAGAAAAGTACACAATTTCCTGCAAATAACGTATATTTTGCAGGTATGTATGTGTATAAGTGGATACTCTACTGCTGGCAAATTTTTATCCAAGAAATGCTTTTAACCATGGGTCTTGATGGCTCTCTGTTCAGTTTTCTGTGGAGTCAAATCTGTCATTTCTGTCAGAAAAAGTTTTATCAGGTATGAGCCTGTTTGTCTGAGAGAAAGCAGTTTGTCTTTTTGGTTTGTTAAATTTGCTACTGGAATCTCTTCTATGTAGGTATTTTTAACAGGAGATTAGACAGCTATTATATGTTAAAGTACACTGATTCTGCTGAAGCAGGTTGGACTAGACTTCTGGATGTCCTTTCCAAGTCTGTGTTCCTATGGTGCTGTGAGTACAGGAAGAAAAAAAAAAAAACCTGATTTAATCCTTCTCATGCAACACCTTCTTGTGAAACAGCAATCTGGAATCTGACGCAGCTTTAGTAGTTTACAATCAAACTCTGTTTCTCTGCAAAAAATAAACAATTTGAAAAAATTCAGTTCTTCAACTACATTATACTTGCAGAAAAATATTTTTATAAAATTTAAATTTCATTTCATCGTAATAAAATATTAAATATATGTTTATGGCTGGGGAAGTCCATTTATTTTACAGGAAATAGAATATGCTTCTTCTTGGAAAAAACCTACATGTATGATTTGGCAGGTTTTGTTCTGCATTACGTATACAAAGCAATCTAACCTGTTAAATTTAATTTTTTATAGCAATATGACAAAAATTAAACAACACTATTTTTGTTAGTATTGTGTATGCTAGTAATGCTAGCAAACTCCAACACATATTTACAGATATGTATGTAGGAGCAAAATGTACTTACAGCTGTTTTTAAAGTCAGTGGAATTATGTGATATTTAAGCAATACTCTCATTAATCCGGAAAATTATTTTTCATTTGGCTATAATTATAAAGTATTGTCTCTTTTCTTGCTATTCATTACCCTAAAGATGGCTGCAGTTCAGAAGTGAGGAAAAAATCCATTATGGATGCTAGCTTAATTCATTGTATATGTCCACAGACAGTTACTGACCAACTGTTGTGATATATTTACAAGAGCCATTTAGAGTTCAAGATGAAGTAAAAAATACAGGTCCATTAGATCTTATAATTTTATGTTTATCATTTTTTGTTTACTGATAAATCAAGCGTTTTGTTGAATTTCTTTCTCTGAGAGAAAGAAGCTTGTGGCTAGTACATAAAACAATTGATCTTAAAAGGGACTATTTTCCCAGCTCTTGTCCCTGCTCTGGAATTGTGAGGGCGAGTGACTTAAGTCATAACTCTTTCACCTTGATATCAAAGGAGGAAAAGTGGTGTTTTGCCACCAGTAGTTTTTGCCACTGGTTCCTGGGTTACAGACATATCTTTATTTTCTCTTAGTCTCAGTTTCTTAATGTGTCAAATTAACCATATTTATTTCAATAACAATATTACTTACAGCTAAAGCTATGTGAATTGGTATTTGAAAGGAAGCTTTTTGAATGGAAGGCACCATATATAATTTTGAGTGTTACTAAAATCCTATCTGCATGGCATAGATCTAGCAACTTTACTAACAAAGAAATCAACAACTGAATCATACCTGCATGATTTCTGAGCTTTTCCTCCTGCCACATTTCATAAGCTGACAGAGTTACCCTCATGACACAGGTATAAAGTAAGGGTGACAAATATTATCCAGAGTTTTACAGGAGTTAACTCAAAATCAGAGTTACAGATATTCAGGTGACAGTTAAAAATTGCCCTTCCAACTCCTCGTTCTGTGACCAGTTTTCTAAAATATCAGAACAGTTTTCTAAAATATCAAATCATATTTAGAATTAAACATTTTAAATGACTGCAAATTCTAAATTTGTAAAGTTAAAAGATGACCTCTATAGCGTGGAAATTTCTATGGGCCATTGTTTGAATTCCTGAAATGTACTAAAGCAAATTTCATATTTATTTCCATTGAGAAGGCAAATTACTTTTCATAGAAAAGGATCAAAAGCATCAGAGTGGATATGGTATGTTAATAATAAGAGGTGGGACAGTGAGGATAGAAGAACTGATGGGACACTTACGGTTCAAGGAATTCAGCACTTTTCATTTATGCTGAAAAAAAATGTAAATGATGTCACCCTCACTTCCTAGTGCAAAGTTATCAGACAGACATCACTAAGTGATATCTCTGACATTAAAATGACCGGAGTGTTATTTCCTTCTATTTCTTTTCTTTTGAAAATCTTACAATATCTTATTGCAAATGAAACAAAAATCCACGTATAATGGTGTAAGAAACAAAGATCTGTCTGTAGTCTCAGTGCTGAATTATTGCCGTTATATCTCAAAGCTAATTGAAATCCAAGATGTTTGTATCAAAGCTGTAATGAGACACTGACAAATACCTTTCTGCCCCACTGGAAATTTAATCTTTCTATTGAACATTTTGTCCTGGTAAATTCCATCTGCAATAGGAATAGGCATTTTATATTTGAATCAAGAAGGTCACTACTTTGGATCAGATGATATGGTGTACACTCCACTTGCCTTTAGATGAAATTGATCCTTTACTGTGTTGAACGTAAGACACTGAATTTTTTACACCTAATTATCTTCTTGTTTCATCTAGATGAATTTGGAATGCTAATACTACCGTCACTTTTTGATCTTTGCATGTATCGGTGTGACAGTTCTCTTAAAAGCCAGTTATTCCCTAGATAGTAATACATTTTAAATATTCAGTTGCATTTCTTTACTAAATAAAACAGAATAAGATTACAGTGTTTCATTTATTGATAATGTATTGGATCATTCGATAGAACTGAAATAATTTGAAAGTTTTTTTCACTTTTGCAGCAGTAAAGCAATAGTTCTATGTATAATTACTCAAACTTCTTTAAGTAAACTTATTTACTTCTAAATACCTAGAAAGTAAACTATGTGTCAGTTGTTTTACTCATAAATAATCCCATTGACTTCAGTGAAAAGAGGCACCATAAAACTGAATGGCAGTGTGTTCACTCATCTTCAGTGTTAAAACTTTCATTGCCTTTCTTTGCAAATGTGGCTTGTTGTTTTTTTATAATATAGGGTAAATTATAGCAAGTGTATATACAAAATCAGTATTTTTCCCTCTTTTGTTTTGACATGAATATATGCTCTTAGCATTTTCACTTCACATCAAGTGTGTAGATTATTTGTGCAAAAAAAATGGGAAAAGATCTCTAGCTATGGAAGGGATAATGTGAAAGGCATAAATAGCTAGTCTCTGCAGGTATGAACCTGTTCTTATTTAAATCGATGGAAATTTCACTGCTGACTGCAGTGAATGCAAGATCAAGTCCTCAACTCTTTCTGAAAATCAATTAGATGTGTTCTTAATAGGCTTTCATGCCTTTGAAAATCTGTCTCTAAATTACTGTTGGAAACCAATCAATTAGATATTGGAGTTCATTTTATTAAAATAAATTCCACAATATTGTGTAAAATGAAAGGAAATGTTGTAATTTACTGGCTTTTTATTTATCAAAAAAGATTAAGCTATATCTGGAATTGTCAAATCACCTTGTTTTATTTGCTGAAACATGTAGGACTCAACAGAATGCTGATGTGCCTCTTTGTGTATTTGAATTGTTTCCGCACTGTGAAGAATAGTGCTGGTACTAGGAAGCTGAGAGATAAGAAATTGCTATGTCAGGCATTGGACTGAAATACATTTTAAATAGACTTTTTATATGGTACTGTAGCAATTGAAAGTTCTGATTCAGTGTCTGCTAAGAAAATGTTGGAAATGGTTTTGTAAGTTTCTTAACCAGTACTAAATTTGTCAGTTCAGTAATAGTGGATAACCCAAAATATAATAATTAAGGAAGACTAAGCAATTTTTACTGTAAAAACTGTGGCTTATTCTCATTTGGATTTATTTTGAATCTTCCATTGTTCACAGGAGATTCAGTGATGGCTGAAGAGTACATGACACAAGGTGGCAGGTGGTACAGCATAAGGTTTGCATAAAGCTAATTTTTCCATTTCTCCCATTTTCATCTGCTGTCTTTCAGGCTCAATAATCTGTTTCCTTAAACTGCATTATTGTTAAATGTTATATTGACCATGAGATCATGTAATGTCATGTTATATATTATTCTACACTGTGCTGTATTTACCTAGAGAACAGCATATTGTTTCAAAATCTTAGCTAGTTATATACTTTTATAGATTTAAAATTACAATGTTAATATATATTTTATGTAATTAAGGTACATTTTAATTGAGATATTATAATACAATATATTTATGATTATATAAATTACAATTATGTAGTGTAGGTAATATATCAATACATGCATAGAGTATGTATATTGACTTATGCATAATTGATACAATAAAATTATTGAGGTTATTATTAGTTTTATTTAATACATTCGGATAGCAAGTCAAGTCAAAAGATGCTCTAAATACCTTATAACTTTAACAGAACCAGAGAGGAGACAAACTTCAGGAGTAATTTCAAAACAAAAAATTTTTGGAAGTGGTGTTTGAGGAGTTATTATATATTACTTATTAATAATTAGGAGGGGAAAAATAACAAATCTGAATGGAAATAAGGAACTATTGTAATTGGTAAATATTTATTAAAAACAACTGTATCTGTATATATTTGAAAGCCTGATCCTCGAAAACTACTGAATGCATTCTCTAAAAACTAAAAATGGTAAAAATGTGATTGTTAGTCTGAGAACAAGCATGAGAAGTATTGGCCTAGAGGTTGTTGTGAAAAGTTATTTTAAGCTAATGAAAAGAAGGTCATAGAATAAAAGTGCCATTTCAACCATATAAGTGTAATAAAATCAGCTAATGCAAGAGTGCATTCTGGCAAGAATAAATAAGCATTGCAAAGCCTAATATGGCTGGTATGTAATACAGAAATGTATCCAAGTGAGTAAACATCAAATGAAGGATTATCCCTACTTGTGAAGAATCCATTCCAGCAAGAAATTGAACCATGGACTACTGCAACTGAAATTCGTAGGACTCCCTAGAGAGCTAAAAGGGAACCTGCAGATTCTGTCATCAGTATGCCAAAGATCTCTGGACTGTACTGTAGTGCACAAAAGTACATGTTCCCCAGATTTCCCTTTTTAAAGAACTTCTTTCAGTACTAATCAGACCTGGTGTTCTGAGTTTTTAAAAGTACAGGTAGGTTCTCTTTGATGTTGCTTTGCATTTGAATGCAAGAAAGAAGTTCTGATTTTCTAAATGTTCTAAAGTAAGAACAGAAATATTGTGATGTACAAGCTTGCACTAGTAACAACAGTAAAAGAGAAAGGATAAGCATTTAAGCAGAATACTTTATTCTCTATTGAGCTTGAAGTGGAAAGAGACTATCCAAAGCAAATAACAGAAAGACAACCAGATCTGTGAAGCTAGGTGTCAGGAGACTGGGGAAGTGTGGAGGAAGAAATTTCTGAGGCCACAGAATGAAGGTGTTAGCTATAAATCAGAACTGATTTTGTACTGAAGGACCTGCCAAAATGATGGTGCTAGAATATATTGATGCAGGAACATATTGCATATATTGCATATGTCTCAAAAAACTTCCAGAACACCATGCTAGACCACTCCAGAGCAAAGAAGTTATCCATGGATAATGAGTTGAAGAGAGAAAAGATTTTTATATAACTTTGTTAATATGGTACAGAAAATAGAAAGAACTGCTGAACAAGATAATGACAGATTGGGTGCTCTTAACAAGATTATTAAGTATGTGAGTCAGAGACGATGTTAATAACATATGGATAATGCCTGCCACAAAAAAGTTTTTTTACTTGAAGCCTTGAGCGTAGTAATTTAAAACATATATATTTTAATAGTTGTCAAAGAGATAGGAGATAAGTAAGTGAGGATAAAATAATGAAATTATTATTTCTCTCAAAGTGACTTTGATTTTTGGTGACCAAGGGGTATTACTTTGGGGTTTAATTTTGTAGCTAAAATGAACATCAAGAACTATAATGACTTAAACAGTCAATTATGGATGTTCAACAGTTCTAAAAAAAAGCCCTAACACATCTCAAGTAGACATACAAAAATGGACACATGCAAAGTCAACAGTCCCTTTGAAAACTGTGGTCAAACAGCACAACTGTCTTTTACTTGGGTACCTGTTTTGTTTGGAAAAGGATCGCATTATGAGATTCTGTCTCTGGACTCGAGAGGTAATGTGATCTGTAGAATCAATACTACAAAAGACTTCACAATTTTAGTGGATTTTTTTTAACTTTGTGTTTTGTATTTCTCCTGCCACACATTCAGATGCAGGCTCACTATAGTGTATTATACTTCTTATATGATCAGGAAACCTGTAATATAAATTTTTTTAAATTTAGAAACACAGTGTTGCAGTTCTCTCTTAAACACTGTTCCCTGATTGACTTTGCCAATGTAAAAAGTGCGATTTTATCCAAGTCATCCTTTCATTATCTTTTATTTGTAAGCCTTGTTTGCACTAAAAAGTATTTTTAACTAAATAAACTTCTAATTAAAACTTAATTCAGTTTTAATTTAACAAGTGCAGATCCCTTTTACAGAATCCCCCAAGTTACTTTAAGATACGTCATTTTAACTTAGGATATGGTTTACATAAATATTTCTTTCATTGAGTCTCCTGGCTAAAGTAGGTCTCACTGTGGACACCCATTCTCACCCATATTCCTCTCTTAATTGGGCTGGTTGTTTGTGTGATCATGTGGAGAACTGGATCAGTATTCTAATACAGTTCACCACATAACCCTGCTGACACTTACGTTACCATGATGGAGGAGGAAGTTATGAGTCAGAAACAAGAGGCAGGAGGTCATGGAAGTTCTTCTGTCCATGTGCTTATTCTATCTTATCCTTACTGTAAGATGGAATATGTTAGTTTCATCAACAATCACCAACGTTTCATTGAGTGAACCCATAGAGACTACGAATGCACACAGTTAGGACTATTCTGTTAATTCTGCAAGCCTTCATAACTTGATTTTTTTTTTTTCAATCTTGTGTCCAGCTGCATAATGATAGTGGATTAGGGCTTATCATACACAAAACTGTTCTGAAGGATCAAGATGTTTCAGCAGAATATCCCAGCAACCAGAACTGTGCAGAAGAGTCCGGTTAAGATATAGTTAAATATTTTTGCCAACCTTTAATGAAAAACACTGTTGTAAAACTTACAACAAGAGCTAAGAAACATAAACATATATTCAAGTCAATGAAAACTAATTAGATAAGCTCTCTGACATCAAATTCAATGTGATTTGATTCTATATCCAGAAAGGTAGCTTCATGTTTATGAAAGCTAGATTTCCAGTAACATAGTAATGAATTGCAGCACATCTTTGCCAGTGCTTTTTGACCCAGTGAAACATAAAAGATTTTTCATTTTGGTTATTCTGTAACAAATGGCTGCATGTGTGTGATAACACTGTAATAAACAACATTGACTTGTGGAATGTTAATGAAAAATCTCATTCAGAAAGTGTGTTTATTTCAAGCAAAGCAGAAGTATTCATAATTTAATCTTTGGGGTGATATACAGACACTTTTACTGTAGAAATGTAGGCCTGATCCCCTTAGACTTTCAGTCATAGAACTCAGCTGAAGTCAATCCTTTGGACTTTACCTACTGTATTCAGTGAAAAGCTTTCTTCTTATTATTTTGTTTGTATTACTTACATAAATAGGGTGCCTAGTCAGGAACAAGGAATTTGCTGTACCATGGGCTATACAAATAAAAAAGATGGTTCTTCACTGACAGGTCCTATAATCCAAGTATAAAATAGGTTGTACAGAGGTAGACAGTTCGGTATTAAAAAAACCAAGACAATATTGGCTAGTATGATAGTGATTTCAGTGTATCAGTGACTGAAGCACTGTCAAGTTTTGGTAAGCGTCATGGAACAAGACAGTTTTAAGGGAAGAGCTCCAGAGAGCTGGCAAAACTGGATCCAAACAGCTTAGACAACTGCTTAGGCAACTGATGATAAGTCTGTTGGTAAGCAACACTTAAGTCATGGCAAATCTTTCTATGTTCTGGTGGGCTTTTTTACTTTTGCTACAAATAGAATACAAGGAAGACTCCTTTCAAACTGGCAGAAGCTAAGCCATGCTTAAATATACACTAAAAACACCTGAAAGGCGGTTGTGCCGAGTAGCACTTGGGTATTTGGCTTTTACCATATCTCATTACGCAGTAATTTTCCAGTGTAGATACATCTTTGAATGAGCATTAGTTGGATTTTGTTATACTTTTAAGGCCTCAAAAATGAATTACTGCCTTCCATTTAAAAGAACCGTCAGTTCCATCAGTGCAAACAAAATGATGGCATGTAAAGCTGCCCTACTAGTTAATTCATATGAAAAAAATGTGTTTAATGTTCAATTTCTAAGTCAAGCTTGAGGTGAATAGTTGGGAAAAATCTTATTATGTAAACAATAGACATACTGGATTTTTAAGTCTTTGAAATATGGACAGTATTAATAGAACCCTTCTATGCCTTTGTTTCAGAGGAAAAATGCATCTGCACTTCAATGTATCAAAAAACCTGTTTCAGAGTAAAATGCATGCTGAAATCCAACTTGTATTATTTATCTTATAACTTTGGCAGTGAGCAAAAAAAAATCTTAAATAATTATGTTGTCTTTCAACCAACAATCTTAAGATGTCCTTCTGAATACAATTGAGAAAAAAAAGCAAAAAAACCCCAAACGTACCTTCAGGGAGAATGTCCTTAATTTTTTTGTTAACTAGCACATTGTAACAGCTCTAATAGTTATATTCTGTGGCTGCAGGTAACTTTGAATGTAAACATTCAAGCTTCTGATAGTCCATTGCTTACACAATGCTGCAATTGTATAAAACTACTATAATGTCAGCAAGAACTGTGGACAGGGATAAGAGAGTGAACAGTGGCAGCTCCAAGTCATTTTTTTTAAGGTTGTATGGTTGTAAACACAGTAGTGGAGCATGGCATTCTGAACTAGGACCCTTTTTTAGTAATTTCACCTGAGAGTCTAAGAAGACAGTTGGCTAGAACACTGCTTGAACTCCTGTCTCCACATAAGTTGGTGGAAGAACAACTGTAGCAAAGTGTGGGTTCTACAGTATATATACTGTAGTGCATGTATGTATGTATATATCTGCATACACACACAGACAGACGTACACACTCAGTAGTCAAGGCACTTCCTTATCAGAAAACCTTCAGTCTGCAGAATTATGCCATTTCTAAGCTATTTATGTAGTACCTATCAGTCCGGAGGATACACGTTGAAGAAAAAACTTTGTGCTTCCAGGAAGGGGAACAGAACACTCTAATTGTGAAAGCCAGCTACCTGTGCATTTCTGCAATTGCTTATGCAGTTGGAGGTGATTTATTAGGCCATTATGAGATGTGTAATTTAATAGTCTAAAATAAAAGACAATTTGACATTTGGCAAAAATAATAGATTTAGCATGTTTTACGTTTATAGATAACTTTTTTAAGGTGTTAAAGTTAATCCATAAATTTTGGATCATTACAAATTGTAGGCTCAAATGCTAGCTTTTAAATACGTTAAATTACCTACTGCCTGGGGCAAAACCTGCCATTTTAT
The DNA here is from genome assembly GCF_000690835.1 of Fulmarus glacialis. NCBI lineage: Eukaryota > Metazoa > Chordata > Aves > Procellariiformes > Procellariidae > Fulmarus > Fulmarus glacialis. The sequence continues at coordinate 11,970 of NW_009205661.1, forward strand.
GTACACCTGTATGGTGTGGAGCCTATTACAAGATTTTTACTTACACAGCATCAGAAGCTGTTCTGAAAAATTTGGACTTCAGAATGTGTGTCTATCTCCTACAAAGTAGCTAGCATTGGCTGGCCGTATGCATGTGTTTTTGTGTGTGTATGTACCTGCACTGCTCTGTGCAGTTTCGTTCTAAAAGATGTCTAAACTCAAACAGTTTAGTTTGAGGCAGTTCCTTCCTTTGGCTACTCGTCACAGGAATGAATCAGTTAAAAAACCTCAGGTATGCAAATATTGTATACAATGCAAAGCCATCCAATTTTCCTTTTCAAATAACTGTATTACTGCAGCTTCTGTAGAGCAACGAAAAGTGGAAAATTTCTACTACCAAAAAACTTTATATGAGCCAAGGGAAATATTTTGCTATAATGGGCTGTGGAAGCTAGTTATACATTTAAAAAAACAAAACAAAAACAAACAAACTAGATACATAGTAAGATATGTAAAAGGAAAAAAAAGTGTAATATTTCCCTAC
>NW_009205661.1:12514-19089 GCF_000690835.1 Fulmarus glacialis
TACAGTCAAGGAACCACTGGAATATATGACTTCACTTAACATTTGTTCTTTTTCTTTCTTCATATTTTTTATTGGTAGTTTGATTACTTGTAAAGTACAGTCATGTTTAAGGAGCTTATATCCATAAACTCTGAAGTAACTCAATTTCTTTAAGTTAATATTTGGAGTGTATAATTAAGGTAAGATTTTTAATTTCTGGTGTATTAGAGATATGAGACAGCCTCAAATGCAGAGGAAGTAGAGTAGTCCTGCACTTGGGCCACAACAACCCCATGCAACACTACAGGCTTGGGGAAGAGTGGCTGGAAAGCTGCCCAGAGGAAAAGGACGTGGGGGTGTTGGTCGACAGCCGGCTGAATATGAGCCAGCAGTGTGCCCAGGTGGCCAAGAAGGCCAATAGCATCCTGGCCTGTATCAGAAATAGTGTGGCCAGCAGGAGTAGGGAAGGGACGGTCCCCCTGTACTCGGCACTGGTGAGGCTGCACCTGGAATACTGTGTGCAGTTTTGGGCCCCTAACTACAAGGAAGACTGAGGTACTGGAGCATGTCCAAAGAGCAATGAAGCTGGTGGAGGGTCTAGAGCGCAAGTCTTATGAGGAGCGGCTGAGGGAACTGGGGCTGTTTAGCCTGGAGAAAAGGAGGCTGAGGAGAGACCTTATCGCTCTCTACAACTACCTCAAAGGAGGTTGTAGTGAGGTGGGGGTTGGTCTCTTCTCCCAAGTAACAAGTCGTAGGATGAGAGGAAACAGCCTCAAGTTGTGCCAGGGGAGGTTTAGATTGGATATTAGGAAATATTTCTTCACTGAAAGGGTTATCAAGCGTTGGAACAGGCTGCCCATGGAAGTGGTTGAGTCACCATCCCTGGAGATACTTAAAAGACGTGTAGACGTAGCGCTTAGGGACATGGTTTAGTGGTTGACTTGGCAGTGTTAGGTTTGCGGTTGGACTCAATGATCTTAGAGGTCTTTTCCAACCTAAATGATTCTATGATTCTATGATTCTAGAGTCCATCTGACTACCAAATAAAAAGCTAAATTTTATTGAATTGCATTCAAGTTGTAGTTTTATAGATATCCTGGAATTTGGTAGCTTAGTCAGTGTCAGAAATTACCACCCTCGGGACGTTCTAGAAAACTTGTATTTCTGTCTTTTTTGGTGCCTGAATTTTATATTACAGGATGAGTTTATTGTAATATGTTGGTAGAGTTTTTGTAACTGGAGTTTCATTAAAACTCCACTTGAAGGAGAATCGTAATACTTGGAAAACTCAGTCTAAAAAGTGGCACCTGCCTTGCTCTCTGTTTCCTGTAATGTCCTACAGCACGTTTAACTCGCGCTGTAAGACTTTCCTACAACTATTGATCATCAGTTTGCTTTGGAATTGTAAAGCGATCATGGCACTCCAAAGCAGTATTTATCTCAGAGAGTAGCAGTCTCTGCATTGGAGAACAACTGTAAATGTTGTCTACCTGTTTACTTTTCTTCACTTCATTGTCCTTCCATGTCATTCTGAACTATCCAGAGACCACTGGCCTATATACAGATAGGGTTGCATATTGCATGGGTACCACAGCTCTGAGTCTTTTTCATTGCAAAGCTTTTTGATAAAAATCCATTAAGTCACAATGAGCAGATAAGCTTGTTTTGTGAGAATATCCATGCTTGTACCTTTGAGTCAAGGAGCATGAAAAATTAATAACATACTCCAAGCATCTCTGACACATGAGTATTTGTTTGGCAGTGCAGAAATCTGTGTGTGCCAAATACAGAAGAAAGTCTACCCAAATCAAATATGTCAGGAAATATATACGGGACCACAGACTGCAGTGATTTATCTCTGCTACCCATTTTGTGTGTCTACCAGAAACTGGACTAGCTCCTCAGTCCAGGTCTAAATACTCAGTTGAACCTGGCAGTGGACGAAGCTAGACCTGCTGGTAGACCAGGCAGGCAGAGAAAGAGGAAAATGAGACAGAGTCTAGTGATCAAGAGCCATTTGATGAGTTGTCAAAAGAAACTATGTCAAAACGAACAGTCTCTTGCCAGAAATAAGATATGTTGGTCATACAAAGCAAAACTGAGTGCCCTAAAACTAATGTGGAATGATGTGGTTAACTAGTGACATTTACATAATTAATTGATATAGCATCATTTGACATCTCTAAATTTCCAATTGTATAGATGATTGATATAGATGACAGTGGTAGTGGAAGAAGGCATTATATACTGTTATAAACTTATGTTTACCTTCCAGGTATTTTTTACTCGGTATGAAACAACACGCAGTAATATTCTTGAAAATATCCTTGCAGTATATACTTACTTATATTTTATTATTAAGTATAGGAGCAACGGGCTCGTCATTTTACACAAATAGCTCAATGGGACTCAGTTACTAAAGCAGCAGCAGTCTGGAAAGCTGGGAAGCTGCCAGAAAGACTTCTGTTTTTCTGCTTGAAATCCAGTTTGCACGCATATTTAAGAGTTTTGACAATTTTTTTATATTCTATAGGAAAGCACTATGTTTCTAGCTAGTTTCCACTGATGTGGTGTATATATAGTTATATAGTGTTTCCTTTTCATTGGCACTTTTGCCTTTACTTTCAGAAAGGCTCTCCTGGTTATATTGCTAGCTGTAATCGTGGCCAGTTGGTTGCTTTTAAAAAATCTCATTGTACAGGTTTCTGTCTTGGGTGGAAATAGGATCTGATGTTTTGTCTTTATGATGAATCTGATGAATTGTCTTTCATCTTCATAATGTCACCTCCGTGACTTGTGCTGCAAGTGTAGAAAAGAGTCGAGGCAAAGAAGTGCTGTCAGCTGCTGGTAGTTTTGTCCCAGTCCTGCAGTGAACCATACAAATGAATGAAATGGCCAAAAGAACTACTAGAAAGAAAGTGACTTATTATCCTGTTATAAAAGTCATTTTTATTCCAAATCTTTACAAAACTAAAAAAGACTTTATTTTTCAGATGAAATTGTGAAAATTTATGTGAGCACATATATCTCAAAGAAGTCCTCAAGCCACCTTTGTCATATATACGATAGTTTTATATTCTGTTTTGCAGGAATAAATGTGAACTTGCTCTGCCTCTGCACTGAGCCTGCTGGACTCTTTTGGAACATAATGAATATGGTGACAGTTTGAGCTAGCAGTGACAAGCCCAAGCTTGAGCTAATAAAGGTTTTAGCTTGGTTATAGCCCTGTAAGGGTGTAAAGTGATCCTCCTCTGTGTAGTCAATTTTGTGAGGTGGGTTCTTTCATTTTGGACAGAAGAATGAACATTTTATTCCTTACAGACTACCTTTTTGATATGCAGACTCCCCATTTAGCTTCATAGAAAAGATAGTTGTCTTGGTCATAATTACAAATATCTATCTAGAAGGAAAATAGCTGATAGTAGAGGATCCTTTAGTTACCAGATAAAAGCATAAAATCCAATGATCAAAAGTTGAAGGTACATAAATTAAAAATATTAATTAGGTACTTCAAAAAATTTGATTCATTACAATTTGGAACAATGTATCTAGGGTAGGAGTAATATTCTATCATATAAAATTTTTTAACTGCCATTTTTTTTCTGTATACCTGAGGCACAATTTCTGAACTGATATGGGAATTATTGATTAAAGGCCTACAACCTGTGATTTGTAGGAGGTCAGAATAGTTCACAGGAGCTGGATTTCACACTCTCTGAACTTCCTGGTAAGACCTCTTGCCCTGAATTTCATCGTTAGAAATCTCATTAGCCAACCATAGAAAACAGACAGGGGAGAAATAAGGCACCTGTTGTTCCCCATAGTGCTCTCCTCCCCATGAAAGAGAAATTAAAGTCAAATGTGACATAGCAGGAGGTAGTAAAAAATGAGAAGTTTTGAAACAGAGAAGCTCCATGTCATCACTCCATTCTAAAAGGAGGGAAAAATGTAAAACCCCAAACCAAGACTCAATTTACCGTGTTTTGAAAAGAAAATAAATGGTTCTGGAAGGTAGATCAATGCTGATGAGTCTGCCGTAACCCTCATGGTAATTTTGTAGCTATATATCAGGTTATTAGGTTTCTCTTCAAAATAATTCTCTGTTCAGGGGAGTCTCAGTAGAATGGAGGGTTCACTAAGACTTTGGGTAGTACCAATTGCTCAGATAAACTTCTAAACTCCAGGAAGCTTGTCCATACACCCCAAATTCAAGGCTTTGCTAAAATTTCTATTCAAGAAACACTGATACTAGATGTAATCTTTAGCATATACAAAAATACCAAGCAATTAGTGGCCATAAAATGACACTCTTTTTCAAGAAATGCCCTTTGAAAATTTTGGAGGTGATAACTGAGTATCTCAAATATGCTATTTTCTAGCATCAAAACCAGTACTGCAACAGGCACAATTTAATTAAAGGATCAGTTATCCTTAGTAACTAAATTTCATGACATAGTCATAACTGTGCAATCAACAAGATGCAAAAACATAAAATCAGTCATTCTAGTTAGATGATTTTGTTTTAATGTCAGGATAAACTGTTGTCCATGTAACTAACTGAAGGAAAAGGGAATGATGGGAATTCTTCCCCATTTTTCTGTTATATACGTCTAGTTCAGGAACTAGAATATTTACCTTGGTAATATGATACTGTCTTCCAATTACTGGATTTAAACTTTTAGACCAAGTAGATAATATTTATTTCTGGTTTGTTTAATTACTGGCTAATTATGGGATTTTAAAATTTATTCTGTATATATGATTTAATTAGAAAAATTACTAAAATTTTGTTAAATGATCTGTTAATAATTACATTTGAAAACGTATACGCTCTCAGTGCTAAACTCCCTCAAACTGTCTTCTGCCCTCAGTATTTATTGTCTGCTTACTGTGGAGTCTTGCTTTGCTTGTGAAGTTCCCTGCGTTGTGATGCAAACATATTTCAGTATCTCAAAACATTGCATTTTCCATAGGTACTGTAGGTTAACAAAAGACAGCAGCCTGACAACTGGCTGTAAATGCTTTCATGTTGCTTTCATGTTCTGCCTTACAAGCAAAAATCTTAACCCCTGTTTTAACGTTCAGAGCATGTAATCCAAAATCAAAGAATGCGCAAAAGACTATACAGACAATGAATTGCTAAAACAACTGTAATGATGCACAGATCTACAATCACCCTTTTCTCTCTGCTAAAGGACCCTGCATATAAGGCAAATCTCCACGTGGCAAATTCTAATGACAGTTTTTCTTAATTACACATATATTACAAGATGCATTATTGTCAGCTCTATATAAAAACAGTATTATAGTTGGACATTTGCATTAAAACACAGATAGTTTCTTTGCTTATCTGTGTTCCTGGTTTGAGGCCACTAGCTTTCCTGCCTCTTATTAGTTGCAGCATAATCTAAAATGGAGTCTGAATAAAATAATAGACCAAGAATATAGCTTCAGATAATATTGTCTGTGTGCCCCACTCCGTTGTTCCCTTTTCTGTCTCTCCCTAGGGGAAAAGCAGTTATCTTCCTTTTGCTAAATCCAGTTCCTATCCACAGCAATCATGTAAATCTTGGCATCAGTCTCACAGCAGAATAAAAAGGCAAACCAGCAGGAAACTTCCACATAAGAGCAACAGGCAGCCCCAGGAGGAAAAAAAAACCAACAAAAAATACCCTCTCAAACTCTTCCATTTATTTTCTCTCAAAAATAAGAGTTCTACTCATTAGAAACACTCAGGTTTTCTTGTAATTTTTAAGATAATATGCCTTCAAAGAATAACAACTCATTGTTCAGCTTGCCAGCCTTTCAAAGCCTTTTACTTCAAAGCTTCTTTCTGAATAAACAAATCTATAAAGAGAACAAATTGAAGTTTCTGCTTTTCCTAGTGTTTTGCATAGAAGCTATACAAGCTCTCTTCTCTCAAAATGGGTCAGACCTCAAATTATAGATTTAAAGTAATGAAAAATTGTTGGATGTAGCTGGTGGGATAGATTTTATGTATTTTACATACAGACTGACTCTAAAGCCACAAAAAATATTTTTAATTGAAAATTCAGTATGTTAGATCAAAACCCCAAGGTATTCTTTGTTATTACAGTCCTACATATAAAAAATATTACTACTAATTTGATTAGGGGTATTTTAAATGTTTAGAGATAGGCAAAGGAAGACTAAGTGTAATACAAATAACAACTATCATATAAACATGGTGACAACATAATAAAACTGAAAGTGTGGTTTGTAATATAATCTGAATTTGTACATCTTGGACTGATGTACAAAATGTCTTTGTATCCAGTTATTACATTCCACAAGAGTTTACTTCAGAGTGAATTAGTCCTTTAAGGCATTAGGAGGAACTGTCTTATTCATACTAAACTGACTTGCCCTCCCCAAAATGAGAGAATGATTACCAGGGTTATTATAAAACAGAGAAAATGTACTCAGAGATATAAAGATTTTGTTTGCTAGAGCAGAGATTCAAGGAATACAGAGTTAGGAATAAAATGTTCCTAGAAGAACTGAAGAAGGAAGGTTGGAATAAGAAAGAAGCGTTATTTAGTGAGTGGAGCACATGTAACTCAGTGGCTTTGGAA
>NW_009205661.1:19122-21335 GCF_000690835.1 Fulmarus glacialis
CTGAACCCTTCACAGGACTGTAATCACCTCTTAACTTAGGAAAGAGACCTGGGCATTGCTGTGAACAGCTCAAACCATGTGTAGATTCCCTGATAGAGGTTCCTATATTCATTTCTGTGTTAGTACCTGAGTAACAACTGAAAATTCTAGAGGGGCTCAAACAGAGTATGCAAAACTCCTTGATGACTGGTGTAGACTTACGAAGGAAGAGATCAAAATGAGCACTGTATGTAATTCTGTGCCAGAATATTGGACTTTATAGAAAAAGCAGGTACAAACAGAGTACAGGTACAGTCAGAGATTGAAATAACATTGAAATCTGCTGTCTCTGAAGTCCACTAAAAACTCTGGAAGCAACTGTTACTCAAAGATTTTTTTTTTTCAAAGTGGAGTAACACTGCTGTGGGGGATTTGAACCCCTGTTGGTGTGGGAATGGCTGACTGCCTCTATTGCCTGAGAACTTAATCTCATTTATTTGAGGATAGGATAGCAGTGCGTAGGTCTGTATGCAAATTCTTTGAGACAAATACTGCTTTTGGTTATACACTTACAGTCTTATGGATAGGCAAATTCTTCCCAAGCTTTTGCAGTGCCATTGTCAGGGTCCCGCTGCCTGTAGCGGGAGAACAGTTCATCCAAATCCACGTATAATGGTGCCTTCTTTGCTGGGCAGCTGTTATTATTTTCAGTCACCAGCTGTATAGCTGTCAGTACAGACGAAAGAGCTAGGAAGTCTTCTACTACAGCATTTTGAAAGCTGCTGCAGTTTTGTTTTGCAAGGCCCTTCCAACTTCTGCTTACAGTATGAAATAAAGTGAGGACAAGATTTATCTCTGATTTTACATTGCTACAAAATCTAAGCAGCATAGTCATCATTTCCAGCTGCTGTTCTTACTAGGTACGAAGATCTGTAAAGTGATGATATCATTTTGTATCACTCTGTAAATGCAGAAAAAAAAGTGCTTTATTTTTTATTGAGTAACTGTCTAGCAAACATCTTTGTTTACTCCACACACCTCATCCTTTATCTGTGAATTACAACTAAAATGTAACTTTAAGGCTTTTTAAGCAAAGTATTTCCATAAAACCATATGAAGAGAAGAAATAGTTATATAGAGAAGCCACTGCCTGTCTACAGCAAATACTCCATGAAGACTGATCTATCCAGTTCAGAGCACAGGCTGAATATACAAGAAGATTGCTGTCAGGGAGCAGTGAGGGCTTGCTGGGAGCAGAACGGGCATGGAAATGGCAGCCAGGTTCAACATCATCAGGCAAGTTTGTGGTGCTGAGGCAGGTTGACAGTCACGCTGGAAAGTCAATCCACAGGTCATAACCAGACCCACTGAGGGCCAGAGTCCTGTGATCACTGGGCAGGTCCATGGTGATAGGGTCAGGCAGAAACCAGGCCAGGAAGTCAGGTCCAGTGGGGCACAGGCAAGGACTGAAGCACGCAGGTTGAGCTTAATTAGAGCCCCTGGACTCATGGGCGGGGGTGTGTTGGTGAGGATCCCAGGTAAGGCTAGTCAGGGCCATTAAGGCTGTTAGTGTGTTCAGGCCCCTGACAATTGTAACATTATATCAATTGTTATCCATTGGAAGTCTTGTGTTTGGGACAGATTAAAATTATTTCAGGGGCTGTGTCTTACTGAACTTTTGTTCAAATTCTTCATTACAGATGCAGCAATAACAGCAATGAACACTCATGTAAATTTTCTTGTATTTTTAATCCCGTTCTCTGTATCTGCTCAGGAACAGTAGCCAGACAGTATTAGTGCTCCCATTGCCAAGTGATCTATGATCTATGAGCTATCCCTTAACTGCAACAGCAATTGATGTTTTTAATAAAAAGATCAAACACTCAAGCTGAATTGCTAGGATAATACCTATACTGGAGGTCTTTTAACATAGTATTTCTACCAGATCCAATAGTCATAGCAATAATGAGAGTAATGTCCTGGAGAGTCAGAATTACCCTGAATTTTGCCACTTTTTTGACCTAAACATGAATACTAAGCTTTGTGGAAAACCACAGTGCCCTGTCTACATCAATACTGCCACTGTTACTAACACCATAAAATCACTGCCATAAGTTAGCTATAGGACACAAAATATCTTCCAGTATAGCCCGAGAGGACAGGTAAGCAAGTCCGATCAAGAAGTAGCACTAGCATGCACATGCACAAAATAGAATCATAGAATCATAGAATCA
>NW_009205662.1:0-316 GCF_000690835.1 Fulmarus glacialis
GGGGGCGCAAAAAAAAAGTAGTAGGTTGATAATTTCACACAAATACCCTGGGGATTAAACACCATCTAAACTGTCAGCACAGCTGCAGGGATTTTCCTCACGGCACAGTGTGTTTGTTCTCTGTCCTGAGCCAACTTTAACAGGGTTGCAGTATAATTGGAGCTGAACATTACTTCACAGACAGGTTGCATATAGTAAAATTAAAGTTGTATAAGTAGGATGGAATGCGCGTATGCGAATTGTATGTTTGTATATTAAAAGGGGGGGGCACTGGGATAATGCGTTTTAATTTTCTTGGGGTACTCAGACTTCGTAA
>NW_009205662.1:336-1651 GCF_000690835.1 Fulmarus glacialis
CTTTCTAATGTTTTATGAGTAATAGTACATTAGGCCTTGGCCCGTGTGCATGGCCTACAGTGATTAGCTTTAGGATAGAAAGCCCTGAAATACAGTTAGAAAAGATGTACAAGAGAAACAGTAGGGAGGAGTGGAAGAACCTAATCCTTGCAGTCCTGATACTTTCAGAAGTGAAGTCACAAGTTTTTTTTACTTTGGGCAAAATGGGAAAGTAGCTCTTCATCCACATCCACAGGTCACTGAAGTTAATAGAAAATTATCACGGCCCTATTTTTGAAAACACGGTGTTAGATTTTTAATAGGGGACTCTCCAGAATGGTTCCCCAAATCATGTAGGAGGGGATATTCCTTTACTGAGACTTAAAAAAACTTTTCTCTAACACTGTCAGCACCTTTCCTCCTAACATGCCAGAGAATTTGTCACAGAGGCTTGGGTTAGTCATTCTTGGTGTTCTCCACAAATGCTTGTGTCTGACAATCTGGAAATGGTTGCTTCCGAGTTGATGACTTTTGGGACAGTGATGGGGGAAAAGAGCTGTATGGAGAGAGGAAATGCACAGATACACTCAGACCCATCAACTCCCTCCCGACTAAAGAGCTGCTGAGGGTGGGTTTTCTTTTTTGCTTGTTTTCATGGTTTTACTGATGATACTTAAAATAGCCAGCAAAGAGGTCCAGTAGAACATGTCCTTTTGGCATAAATATTATACTTTTCCATCGGTCATGCAGAGATGGTTTTTGTACTCTCTTGTCACCATAAGTGTAGGTAGAAAGCAGTGGATCTATCTAGCTGGTGAAGATTTGCATCATTCTACAGAAAAATGAGGTTTAATTTTCAGTGCCACACCATCTTCCTTTTAATATACAGGCGTTGGTGCAGAAGCCGCGCCTGGGCTTCTTAGTGAGGTGGTGAAAATACCCTTTATGTCATGCAGTAGCCATCCTTGCGGACAATTCAGGCAAACGCCTTTGGTTCCTGCGAGAGTGCCATTTCATCCTTGGCTGAAAGAGTGGCGGCTTTGCTCAGTGTCTCAAGGGCATACTTAAATCATGCTGAGCTCTCCGGTAGGCTTCATTGTTTGTACTCATGGTTTGACCATGCTTACTCCTGATTCTCACCTGGGTGGAGAATAACCGGGTTCATAATGTGTTCTTTTTGAGTCACGTACACTCCTGCATTGTCACCTCTTTCTCGCTATGATCTCATCAGATCTTGCAAGCTTCAGAAGGGTTGGGCCTGGCCAGTGTGCCTGGATGGGATGCTTCCAGGAGAAACACAGGATGCTAAGGGAAATGGTGTTGGTGATTCAGTAAA